>NW_021135739.1:0-710 GCF_004193835.3 Ostrinia furnacalis | reverse complement strand
TATCAAACTAATATTAAAATGTGGAAATAATTTAGGACACACGTGAACTTTATGTAGCATTGGAGTACTTTTGTCGGACTTTATAACTTTGAAAGCTGTGCATTTAGCCACTTGTTACTCTTTATTACACTCACGTACGTTGTATGGTTCACACTGCGTCCCATATAGTGCCGTAAGTCAGCCTTAAGTCCGATGTTACTACTTAAACTGCTGTTATAATGCTATTATACTGCTAATATACAGCCATAGTGAACTTAAGGCTGTCTAATTTGTGCCCAAACTGGTTCTATAAAAGCATTATAGCAAGCTATACAGCTCGTATACAGCTGACATACACAGCTTGTGGAGTACATGTGAACTAGTGAACTCTTAAATGGAGTAAAATGTTACTTGGGATTGGACCAGCAGTGGACATTATTTGGCTGAAACGAACGAACTTGACTGGCAATAGGTTTATTTGGATTTACTATGTATAATACGAGTATGTATGTATTTACAAGGTCAGGGTAGCAGCGGGGCGGGGGGTGCTAAGAATCTCCGGAGGCGGACTGGCTACCCACACCAACGACGACTGGCCCTGGTAACGCATAATATACGCACATTGAGGACTGACGATAGGATCACGGAGTTGGAAGACGAACTGAGTAGGTTGCGATGGAGTATAATGGGACTATCGGAAGTCCGACGAGAGGGCGAGGACACGATCACTC
>NW_021135738.1:0-2022 GCF_004193835.3 Ostrinia furnacalis | reverse complement strand
AGAGATGAAACGGATAGTGGTTTGGCCGGATACCGGATACCGGATATCCGGCCAGTTGCTAGGCCGGATAGCCGGATATCCGGCGGCCGGATAGTTGGCCAATTGTCTCGTTGCATGTCGTGACGAGTTTAGCGCCGCATAGGTGCTTCGAACGCGATCAGTGGGTCTATTAGTAGACTAGACTAGTCTACTAGTCTACACTTTTCGAAAATCGAATCCGTCCGAATACAGTGTGAGTCACGATAAAGTGTACATATGAATTTCGACAAAAGAGGTCAAAACTTTTTTGAGATTTTTTTTTAAGATTTTTTTTTCTTCCAATTACTTATTGTAAAGAAAACGTAATAACTTTTAAACTAAGAGGTATATCCTGATAAAATAAAAACAGTAATGATGCTAAATAACAGGCAATACTAAACACATAAAATACCCAGAAAATGCCAACAAATAATAAAAAAACGTATATTTAAAAAAAATCTGCTTTTAAATTCGTGTTTTTTTGTTTATTTGATAAATTTCTCTAAAAAAATGCCCCTATAACAGGTGGTTTTTGATACTTTTTATTATTCTCTATCGTATTACTTTTGTAAAACCAAAAATCGCATGTCTACATCCCTATCACAACATTTGCTATGATCGTTTGAACAAAGGCCTGTCACCACATTATTCTCCGCTACAGGTAGAGACAATTTTAATTTTAACTAAAATGACTATTTTACTTCGAAATCTTTTGTTTTTATTTGAAATCTAACTTGTCTTTATCAAAATTACAAATCTAGAGCCACTTTCAGTTTCGTTGTTAACGAAGCGTTGAATGGCGCGCCCGGAGAGGCTTAGTTCAAACGATCATTGCAAACGTTGTGATAGGGATAGAAACATGCGATTTATGGTTTTACAAAAGTATACGATAGAGAATATTAAAAAGTAATAAAAACCACCTGTTATAGGGTCATTTTTTAGAGAAATTTATCAAATAACCAAAAAAACACGAATTAAAAAAGCAGATTTTTTTTCAAAAAGTACGTTTTTTTATTATTTGTTGGCATTTTCTGGGTATTTTATGTATTTAATTAGTATTGCCTGTTATTTAGCATTATTACTGTTTTAATTTTATCAGGATATACCTCTTAGTTTAAAAGTTATTACGTTTTCTTTACAATAAGGAAGAAAAAAAATCTATAAAAAAAAATTGAAAAAAACACTCAAAAATTTTTTGACCTCCTTTTTGTCGATAAAAATGGGTCAAGTTTCACCTTAATTCATATGCACTTTATCGTGACTCACACTGTATAATGTCAGATTTTGCCACTTGTCTAGGGGGTAGATCAATTCGGGCGATTTCGCTTGCCATCGTGAGTGTGTGATTGAATAGTGAAAATTAAATTAGTTTACTTGCTGCGTAATCTGACTGAAAAAAAGATCATCAGTGAAAAAAAGATCGCCTATTTTATTTGGCAATATTTCGACATTAACAGATATTTACTTTTTATGTATTCGTCATTAGAGTGAATAGCCCAGAAAAATATTTTAGTTTTTTGAAAGGCTTTAATATGGCTTTTTTGTAACATTTTGGACTTTAAATAAAAGCCGTTTTTGACATTTATCTCAAAGACTAGCTTTCCGCCCGCGGCTTCGCCCGCGTGGAATTTTGTCTGTCACAGAAAAACTTTATCGCGCGCGTCCCTGTTTCAAAAACCGGGATAAAAACTATTCTATGTTCTTTCCCGGGACTCAAACTATCTCTATGCCAAATTTCATCAAAATCGGTTGCGAGGTTTAAGCGGGAAAGCGTAACAGACAGACAGACAGACAGACAGACAGACAGACAGACAGAGTTACTTTCGCATTTATAATATTAGTTGGGATTAATGCATTTCATTTTATTAATAGGAAATTGTCGAAGTTTTTTAATATCCGGTATCCGGCCGGATAGTGAGTTACTATCCGGTATCCGGCCGGATAGTAAATTTAGGCCGGATATCCGGCCTACCGGATAGTTACCGGATATCCGTTTCATCTCTA
>NW_021135737.1:0-8329 GCF_004193835.3 Ostrinia furnacalis | reverse complement strand
CTGTTAACTTTGTCTGTGGCGTCGATTGTCTATGGTTACTCAATGGGCGGCGGCGCGTCAAGCTGGACAGCACCTTATTGTAGTTGAAATAAGTGTGATTTTGCAGCAAGTGTATAGTTTGACGTGCCGGCGACTGAATGCAAATGATGTTTTTGTGTACTTGATAATTATTAATGAGTGATCGCACAAATTGTCCTGTAAAATGTCAGAGCCATTTGTACATTGCCAGTATGAAACATACTTCCATATTGTATTAGTGTGTAAGTATTAATGCATTTTGATGTGTACCTTTATATTGTATTTTAACATTTGGAAAAAGCCTAAAAATAACGTTTTAGCGGTGTATTGAGTCATCTTGTAAGATATGTTTTAACCAATGGGGTTGATTCTGAATTATTCGAAACATTTCATAAGTATTGCTTTCACGTTCGAGTTGTATATCGTCTGAGAAGGACAGTGAAATATCGTTTTGTCTCATCATAATTAATATAATGCCCTAAAATCCTAGTCCATATTATTGATCTACTTACTTAATAATCAAACGTCGTTTGAGAATGCGTGCTGTATGTTTTTTTCTTCACTTTTAGAAAGACCTGCCAGACGTAAGCTTCACACGAATATTTGTGCAAGATGAAATGAAATAGAACAAAAATTCAGAATCAACCCATTGTTTTTGTTACTGGCACAAAATTAGTGACATAACCCCGCTCGTCCGCGTCCATTCCAAACCGTAAACTGCATGTCTATTAAAAATCTGCAACAGATTGTCCTATTTTTTATAAGAACCATAAATTAACAATGTAAAGAAATTGAGTTAGTAAGCGAGCGATCGGGGCGCTTTAGGACTCTTTGAAACTAGACGTTTTGAGCACATTAAAATTTGTAAGACCGCTAAAGGCCCGCGCGCACGTGTGACTTTTTTGTCGCCATGATAATATTATCCGTGATAGTATATTTGTTTCTTTTACACCTTTATAAAAAGAAAAAGAGACATACTGTCACGGTGACAAAAGTCTTCCGTGCGCGCGCTACCTTTTGTTAATCGTAATTTTTATTCCAACGCAATGTCATAAAATATTTCGTATGCGGCTCAAAACGTCTGCTTTGAAAGAGCCCTTAGAACGTGTTTTTGTAAACTGACGACCGGTGAGATGATTTAGTAGTTAAATTAAAGTCTGTACAGCAGCAACCGATCAACCTACCACAATAGATTTTGAACTGTATGCTAGTAGGTATAAAGTTAAAAATTCATTGAGGATTATTTTGATGCGCTGGCGACTGTATCTCTGCTGTTTTTATTTCTATTTTTTAAATAAATGTTGTAATGTCTTTTTTACAAGTATTTTTATACAATTTACTGTCATCAGCGTTTTGAATGTCGATTTTGTAACGATTTTGATAATTTTGACACTATAATGTTTACAGTTGAAGGTAACGCTGTCTTTGTCTGCCTTTTGTAGTGTGAAAGAGACAACAATAGATCAGGTTAATAGCTTTGCAATCGTCTCGCCGTCGTCTTAGATCGTGTCATTAACATACACACACATTTATAGCTCATAAAATATGTCTAGCGTTCGGATACGCGAAGTGAAATGTAAGTTATTAAATCTGCTGCGTGTATCCGAACGTGGCTCTCAAATAGACACACGTTGCATGGTTTTGTTGTCAGACAAAATAAGTAAAATTTCTTTTTTTTTTTACAAATGTTAACTTACTATTTGATATTAAGTCTGGCAACACAGTATAAATCCAAGTGACGTAACATGCTCAAAGTGTCAAGAGTTCACGCACACAGTCCGTTCCGCATAATGTCTGACGCACATAATTTGTCCGTTGTATTGACCACAGTTCTAAGGACCTTTGAAAACAATCGTTTCAGCAAATCTGTCTGTTTTAGAGATGTTTAAAGCCAATATTGAACTGACTTAAATCATTTATGCTTGATTCTTGCTAAATATTGGTTTATGGTTTCCCAAAACCAATTTTTAAAAGACTGGTTTATTTGAAACGCTTGCTAAGAACTTCTCAAAGATGGTCGTAACACTATCTCTCAAACTTTCATGACAAAGAAGAATTAATATTGTTGGCCAATGCAACGGACTACACCGATATACATTTGAAGAGTTTACATGTCACCGAATTTTGTAAGAATTTATAATAATATAATAATGATCATACCTGTATCATACTCATTGATGCATTTTCGACTATGTTGATATTGATATCGTGTGGGGTACGCCGTACCCGTCTAGCTTCATAGTAAATTGTAACTTAGCTTTCTTGATACTGTTAGTCGTTATTGCAGTATTTTGGTGCAAATATTATTATTTAATAAGCGTATTCATAAATAAATTGACTCCGATATAGAGTTACTGGTTTCATTTCAACCTTGATTCCTGATTTTTAAATAAACTGTTACATATTTACTTTCCAGTATATGGTAAGACTAGGTTTAATTGGGACGTGTAGTGACTACATACTCCATAGATACAGATAGAACTTGTGGTATAAATTTTCTATACCATAGGATATGAAAAAAATAATTAATTGATAAATAGATTTTATTCATATTTACAAAACACATGAAACAAATAAAACTTTAACAATATTTAATCTCAAAATATAAATAACATCAGTCGAACACAAACTAACCTACGAACTAGAGATTTGAACTACACAAAAATGCACCACTTGAAGTCTTACCACGATAAAACGAGATAGTTACTGTATTTCTGAAATGATTTGACCCTTATTTACACGTGACTAAATACTATTTTATTAGAGCTGGCACGAAACGAGCCAAAGAAAAGTAAAGCAAGGTATTATAAATATTAAAAACCCCTACCTTTATTATTAACATACTTGTGTTCAATTTTATACCCACAAAAATATGCAGTTTCTTCTATGAACATGCCAAGTCCGTACATTTTTCAACTTAATAGTTTTCTTTGTGAAAGGCTGCTAAAACCTGTTATCTAAAGCTTCGCCGGCGCGATTAAAAACCTGTCATTTCCCTATGATCGCGCCGGCGGCGATGGCGATTTGCACGCGTTGTTGTGGTTGAAGCATAAGCTATCTTCACACGAATAGCAGCAGAGAGTATAATAATTTCATTTATACAATTCGTGCCAGCTTTAATGGAACAACTAATGGAAATGTATGATATGTATGGTATTTAAGAACAATCAGGAACAGTATTATAAAACAACAAAAAATAGTAGAACAAAACACCTTCCTTAAAATTAATGAAAGCACTAGTAGGGTAGTGAAATATTTAAAAGTGGATATATTTTAATATTCTACTTTTTATAACCGACATAATAAAATATATAAATTGCACCAATACGTCTTAAAATATTGAGCGTGGCTTTCATAAAGTAACAATGGCAATCTTTTGTCATTGATTTTTTAGATTATTTAATTTCAAAATTAACTTCCATAGAGACATTCTATAGTGTGAGACATTCCAATACATAATACATAAAATAAAATTTTAGTTACAAATTATTCAGCTTGATTGATGCATTTAATTTTGCTAAACACGATGATTGATGGAGAAGACATAATTGGCAAAAAAATGTATCGCAAACAGTTTCAAAATAGTTTTCGATTCCATTTTAGACCTGAAAACAAGGCATCAAGTTAAAACATAACGTAGGAACTACATTATTTCTTGTTTCAGTTATTCCACCCAAACAAATTGCCACATTACAAGTCCTACGCTTTCGCCTTTTTCTTCTGCACATTATTCTTATCCACATAAACTCTCTGAAACAGCACAAACTTGCCATTCTGTATGTATTTCGTTTCGTATATCGCGTCCTCTATGCTCCAAGATGGCCGCTCGCAGTGTTGCCAGTTTCTGGAATCCTTCGGTATTTGTAGTTTATCGAGTAGTTTTTGGGACATATCAGGTATTATCGGTTGGAGTATTATTCCGCATATTCGTAGCGTTTCCATGGTGATGTGTAGGATGACGTCGAGGTGTTTCTGGTTCTCCACTTGTTTTCGGAGTTCCCACGGTTTGTGCGTCTCGAAGAAGAGATTGGCGAGGTGTAGCGTGTGTATGACCGCGTCTACGGCTTTGTAGAACTGGTAGTTTGTGTAGTGCTCGTGGCAGATTTCTGTTGGAATAGGCAAATACCTGATTATATTATGTTATTTTCATAAAAAATAAAACAATGTAATCTCTGGATCTACTGAAAAAAAATTACGAAGCCACATTATTGGCGTGTGTCATAGGATGACATTAACCAGAGAAAAAAAATGGCAGTAAAGATGACTTACACTCTCGCACCAAACATAATATTTCAAGAGGGGCGCCAAAATCGTTCAACTGTATGGTTTCCATCGTGGAAAAAATCGGAACCAGCGATCCGATGAATTGACGGTGGCACCCTCCTGTCAATGTCACGGGTGGAACAGTTCAGTGTATTGTGTATACGAACGAAGTTCGCCGGGACTATTCCCACCTCTCGTTCCCACCGCTGCATCTCTTGTGTAGCCAGGATCTAAAGCTTGACCGCCAATAAAAAAACCCAACCAATGAAGGTCAAGTTTGTCTCGGGGGACAGTCAAACTGTCCTTGGGACCGCAACAAAATTAATCAGAAGCAGCCGGGACAGCGAGTAAAAATGTAAGGAAATCTATTTCCACAACATACCAGGCAGTCTCTCCACTCGATCCAGCAAATTCGCGCGAAGGAACGTTACAGTTTTGTTACGTCACATATCACCTTTCCTGCACCAGCTAAGAACATAATCAAGTTGTTCGCTAGTTCCACTCACATAGTCTCTCTACTCGGCCCAAGAGATTCGCGGTGACGTCACTCTCGCATCACCTAGGAACCTACTCAGTCATGCTTACTCACCAGGCAATCTCTCTACTCGGTCTAGAAGATTCGCAGTGACGTCAACTTGCCGACACGTTGCAAGTTCGTGCACGTGTAATGGAGGGAACTCTTGTCGCGGGTTGAGGGACGCGCCGCAACAACGGGACGCCAGGTTGCCTAGCGTATCGGCTAGCTCGGAGTTGGCTACGTTTATTAGCTTGGTTTCGCTGTAGTCTGGAAAGATAATGCAATGTTAACGTTGTTATTATAAGATAGGTAAGATAAGCAGTAGCTAGCTAGCTAGCTAAAACATCGAGTAAAATACCTGCCCTTACTGAGAATCGAACCCAAGACCTCTGGGTCTGAGTCAGGTGGTCTTTCCACTAAACCATTGAGGCGGTTTGACACACCACGTCTTATAATAAATAGAAAATTTTAACACCAGATGGCGGCACGGTCATCTTATTTTTAGCTGTCATTCATCAATAATTGTTAGCTGGAAGAGACTGCCACATGGTATTAAGCTCACCTGTTGTACTGCTATTTATTATGTGTGATTTAAAGATTTTAAATAAATAAATGATTGGCAACACTAACAGACTGTCAAAATTTGAGGCCTCCATCTTGGAGAAAAAAAGTTGATTTGTCAAAAAAGGCCGCCAACTTCTTTCCTGGAAAACCCAGAGACTACGGACAAATATGAAATGTCCACTCACTAGCATCTCCAGCCATAGTAGTCCCTCAACAGCAAATATCTCAACGCAGAGGGATTCACAGGGGTCTTCCTTGGATCCACCACATTGCCTAGAGACTTGGACATCTTGCTTCCGTCTATCGTCCAGTGAAAATGACACACTAAGAATAAAATAATAAAGATAATATCAAATATTTACTTACTAGCATCACCAGACATAGTAGCTTCCCTCAATAGTAGATATCTCAACGCAGAGGGATTCACAGGGGACCTCCTTGGATCCACCACGTTGCCTAGAAGACTTGGACATCTTGCTTCCGTCTACCGTCCAGTGAAAATGACATATTATAATAGTAAATACTAAATTATTACTCACTAGCATCACCAGCCATAGTAGCTTCTCTCAACAGCAGATATCTCAACGCAGAGGGATTCACAGGGGTCCTCCTTGGGTCCACCACGTTGCCTAAAGACTTGGACATCTTGCTTCCGTCTACCGTCCAGTGAAAATGACACACTATATTAAGAAATATTAAATTACCACTCACTAGCGTCACTAGCCATAGTAGCTTCCCTCAACAGCAGATATCTCAACGCAGAGGGATTCACAGGGGTCCTCTTTGGGTCCATCACGTTGCCTAAAGACTTGGACATCTTGCTTCCATCTACCGTCCAGTGAAAATGACACACAAGAGTTATAATATAGAAAATATCAAATATTTACTTACTAGCATCACCAGACATAGTAGCCTCTCTCAACAGCAAATATCTCAACGCAGAGGGATTCACAGGGGACCTCCTTGGGTCCACCACGTTGCCTAAAGACTTGGACATCTTGCTTCCGTCTACCGTCCAGTTAAAATGACACATTATATTAAGAAATATTAAATTATCACTCACTAGCGTCACTAGCCATGGTAGCTTCCCTCAACAGTAGATATCTCAACGCAGAGGGATTCACAGGGGTCCTCCTGGGGTCCACCACATTGCCTAAAGACTTGGACATCTTGCTTCCGTCTACCGTCCAGTGCGAGTGGCAGACGAGGCGGCGCGGCGGCGGCCAGCTTGTGGCCATTAAGAAGGCCGGCCAGTAGATGCCGTGGAACCTGGGAAAGTAAGATTTAGGTTACAGATGTAAACCCTTCAAAGAGTTGACAATAGTGACTGAGTTTCTTGCGCTGCTTCTTCTCAGCACTGGCCCATTTATTGTCCCGAAGCAGTGGTAGGGTTAATGCTGGGACGTGTAACGTGATTTTTAAGAGCTTACTTGCAAAAATAAAATGAGTTTTATAAGTTGTTATGCGTTTTACAGTAAAGGTGAATGTATGTAAGCTTGAAGCTTTACAAAGTAGTCAAATACAAAGTTGCTGTTTTATTTTGAACCTTATTGGCATGGATTCTGCGAAATAAGCTCAAGTTCAATTCCGAAAGCCCTTGTTTTTCTTTTATAAGAATTTCAGCCACAGGACGTCTACTGCTGAACATAATTTTTTCCTAACGATTTCAGATTATCAGATTAGCTGGTCGATAGGGCAGCAAAGTTCTGGCTGGACTGGTGCCGCCAAGTGTATACATTACACTTGGCGGCGACGATGACGTTGTAGGACAATGTGGACCGTGAACAGATGACCTCATAAGAAGGAAGGAAGGCGCTGGATGCAGGTCGCTACCAACCGGTTAATATGGCAATCATTGGGGGAGGCCTATGTTCAGCAGTGGACGTCCTGTAACTGTGTGAATTGATGATGATGACTACTCATTACAGTCTGGCTAGCGCAAAGAGAGTAATAGGTCAAATCCTCCATTTGCCTCTGGTAATTTAGAGGGTCGTGTTCCTAAGTGGAGAAATGACCTAATAATGATAAGTAGTTTTATTAATAAACCATACTTACTTGAGTATATCCTTCCCTACTACGTGCACGTCAGCAGGCCAGGGCCGGCCGCGCCGTATCATGGCGTCCTCATCAGGATACCCGATAGCAGTTAGGTAGTTGATGAGAGCGTCCAGCCACACGTATATGCTTTGCTCCTCGTCGTTTGGTACCTAGGAATAATCATCGTTTTAAACTAAGGCACTCCAGTATCTACTGCTGGCCGTTGCCTTTCCATACTCATTTTATTTCCACTCGGCATGGGGCACACTGAAAACCAGCGCCATGGCCCTTCTTCACCGTGGGCCACGGCATATGCTGAGTGGAGTCCCATTGCGATGGGCATCGCTGATGCGACAGGGTAGCACTGCTCAGTTCACTTTTTATTTCCTTGTAATATTTATGTGCTATTTCTGTCTTTTTTTTCCTATGCCTTCGTCGTCCCGGATTTTCACCATATGATTCAAAACTTGAAAACATCGAGTAGCTTAGGTATGAAAGGGGAATGATGAGATACACTGATCTCATTCAGAATGGCAGTTCATTTTGCTATGTTCATCTTTGTTTCTTGAACAAAATAGTTTTGAACACTATAAAATGAGTTTTATGCGGTATAAAGTACAATGACAATGACCCAAGCTTGGGTAGT
This sequence comes from Ostrinia furnacalis, assembly GCF_004193835.3. Classification (NCBI taxonomy): domain Eukaryota; kingdom Metazoa; phylum Arthropoda; class Insecta; order Lepidoptera; family Crambidae; genus Ostrinia; species Ostrinia furnacalis. Next base: position 284 of record NW_021135737.1, on the reverse strand, counting down.
AGTTTGGTAGGGATCATTGTACGAAATTCTATTTACTCGGCGACCGGACTTTAGACACATATTTTCATTACTTTTTTTTGTGATAGTAGAATGTCCTCGTGTTAAATATAAAACGTAAGGTTTTTAAATAGATTACGCACCCGTATCGCCCAGTGCACCCTGGAAGACGGGCGGCTGACAGATATGTCGGGGAAGTAAACCTCATTCTCCAGTAACTCCTGCAACTGTTTCTGGAACTTGTTGGGAGTTATCACGCCGTCTGCGAATAAGTAGTTTTTTTTAAA
>NW_021135736.1:0-1253 GCF_004193835.3 Ostrinia furnacalis | reverse complement strand
CGTTAGTCTTATTATATCATCATTCGCACCAGTTACTCCCATAATTCAGTTTTAATCTACTACTATATCGTCACGTGATACTGGTTGCATCAAAATCAAAAATCAAAATCAAAATTATTTTTATTTGTTTAGACTAATTATATTAGTACTTACAAATCGTCAAATGATTTTAAGGAGCCTATAATAAATAAATAAATAAATAAATCTTTGGACAATTTCACACAGCGCCAGCTAGCCCCAAAGTAAGCAACTTAATGCTTGTGTTATGGGTGCTAGCTTAACGGATATACTACTTATATACTTTTTTTTTTTTTTTAAATACCTATATATGTCTCATTATTTTTTCGCCCTACCAGCGCTTCGAGACAAACATTTGGCAAGTGCTGAGAAGAAGCGCCGCAACAAACTCAGTCACCACTGCGAACTGTCTGCCGGCATAAAGACCTTACTGAAGGATCTACCACAGATAAGGGATCATAATAATATCAAAGTTAATAGGGAGATAAGGGATATTGAAACAAATTATTCGTTGTCTTTAATGACAAAATTAGCAGCCAGCACCAGGCTGCTGTGTTGTAGGTAGGTGCTTTAAGTGTGCTGCTATGTTGTTGGAATATGTCGTCATAATGAATTTAATTCCACTTAGAGCACCACCTGTCCAAAATATCGATAGGTGCTCTAAGTGGAATATGCCAAGTGCTATTCGTGCAGATGCTGTTTGAATGGGTGCTCAAAGTGGAATACGTCATTTTATCGTAATCTGTAACATCCCACGGATTATTCCAAACTGGAATAAAAAGCTTTCTTACGCACCTTTTAGATTAGCTTCTAGACTTCAGCCGTAACTCCGCCTAAGTAAATTAATCCTTCACAGAACTCTCATTCATTTACAAACTTTGTATTTTTCCAAACAACAGCACGCTGAAACCACCCTTAAGTAATTGACATAACTGCTACCTTCACCAAAACCTATGCCATTATTTTTAATGCGCACAGTCAAAAATTCCAGCTTTACCAAGACCCATCAATCAATTTTGCGCCGAAACATTTTTAGGACAAGGTTAAAGTTTCCCGGGAATTCAAGGAATCGATACGAGTTATGATAAGAAGCTACACGTAGGGTTGCCAGGTGTCCGGCTTTATAAGGCCTTGTCCGGACAAATTTTATCTTGTCCGGCTTCTGTTAGCCTTTTTAAGTGGCTGGCGCGCCAGTCGAAACTCGAGCCACAAAATAATGTTCATTCAAAGATGAT
>NW_021135735.1:0-890 GCF_004193835.3 Ostrinia furnacalis | reverse complement strand
GAAAACCGCAAAGTCATAGAGTTATTACTTTTTGAAAAAACTTCGATTTATTAGTTCGTCGGTCTGAGAGACCAACGCGCGGGTATAGGAAGGTTAATACATATATTTGGCCCTCCAAATAGAAGCCCTTTACGTCCTGCTTGACTTCAGTATTGCAAAGAGTGTAGGTACACAAGGTTTACGACGATATTGGACACCCAATATTTATTATTTTGTACAATTTTTATCCCAGAGTATGCTTGGTTTGTTATCATAAACTCCGTGATCTTTTTTCTTTGCTTTTGTGTACAATATTTGCCACATATTAATAAAAACTGGTGTTAACACAAGATTGCATTACGAACTCACATTTTTAAGACAAAAAGCACTTTAGAACTTAAATTTAGACAAACTGAAAATTTCAAGGTCTAATAGCTGATCAGTAAAATTGTAGTAACTTATAATATTTTAAACTATTATGTTGCATTTTTTACTATAAAATTATCACTTCACGGGATTTATTGCAACAATATCTATTTTAACGGTAAATAATATTTACCCTCCCGACGTTTCGGCTCGGTTGCACGAGTCATGGTCGCGGGCAGACTGAAGAGATGCGGCGTCGTCTGCTCCGGCTGGATGAAACGTCGGGAGGGTAAATATTATTTACCGTTAAAATAGATATTGTTGCAATAAATCCCGTGAAGTGATAATTTTTGTAGTAACTTAATACGTGAAAAGATAATTTTAAAATAAATTCGATGTATCCTCAGTCCTCAGAATCTGTGTGATTAATTAGCATCAATTTATGTGACCGTAATAAATTAAAGAATATAATTATAAATTATAACACTAACATATTAAAGTAATTCACCTTTTGGCTGACTAGTGCGTTTATTCATGAAATAAAC
>NW_021135733.1:0-6172 GCF_004193835.3 Ostrinia furnacalis | reverse complement strand
CACTGATAGTGTGGGTACAGTCAGCCTCAAAAAGATCATGACACCCAAAGTAGCCAAAAAGATCGCAACACGTCTTTACAATGAGGGCTATCGTTTTAGCGCTCACCAGTTAGCGCCACTGTAGAGTAAGGTCCTGTCACTTGCTAGTAGCGAAGACAGTGGCACCAACTGGTGAGCGCTAAAGTGGTAGGAGGACTATCGCATTTGCACTCATCAAGATGGCGCCACTGTAGAGTAAGGTCCTGTCAATCGCCAGGGGTGCCAACTGTTAAGTATAAAAGCAATAGCCCTCATTGAAATAAGGTTGTGTTGTTATCTTCTTGGCGATTTTATTTCTACTCAAAGTTGGTACCAACTACATATTATTTTGACGCTGACTGTAGCAGTAAAACTTACTCGGCAAGCGGAAGGTCGTGGGTTCGATCCCAACGTGAGACCACAATGAGACTGCACATTTTTTCACATGAAAAATCATTCTAATTAACTTTCAAACGAAGTTAATTACATTTACTATTTAGTACTACATTTACTTATAGATAGGACATGAAATCTACATCAACTATCAGCGAAACTAGCAAGCACTTTTACATTTATAGAGTACATAATGATAATTTAATATGGAAATAAGTAAAATAGTTATCGTATAAGTAGACTCGATGTCTTACCACTGGCCTTTTCATAGTCATACATCACTTTTTACACTTAAAATTTATGTTTTGCTCTGAAATTATACAGAGTATGTAAAACATGCGTACTTACTTTAAAATATGTGGACACCCGTCGATGCATTTGCAAGTTTTGGTAATATACCGCACGCAAGATGGTTCGAATAAAAACCAAACGTAATAAATGAAATGTATGTAGTAGTAAAAATATATGGGTCTTCTACATTATTTACTTCCTACTTCCTGAAGGGGTGAATCCTTTGTTCAATGTCGAAATGAATCTGAAAAAATATTAAAGTCGGTCAACGCTGTGCGTTCGATTTGCTGCTTCACTTAAGCAAGCACTACGTTTATGAATACGGACGTTAGATACAAATAGACACTGTAATGTATTGAACATCACACACAACTAACCATCATAAGAAAAACTAAAGTTAGAAAGACAAACAGAATCTTACACCATTTTTAAAACAATTTCATAGTCGCATCCTCATAACTATATTTATCACTTTTATCAGATTTTGTTATCGATGAATCGATTAAAGAATGCATGCGTATTCGACTAGTAATGACTTTGAATTCTTCCGATACAATTTTCCATTGTGCAACTACGATTGGTCCCCAATCGTTACTACTGATTTTAGAGAATTTCCATTGATATAAATATAATATGACCTACTCGTAATTTTAAGTTTTACTTTCAGGACAATGAGTAGAAATAAATTATTGTTCTTTGATGTTGTTATTGTGTGGTAAACAAGTAAAAATGTATGACCTATTAATTTATGGTAAAATTATTTTTCATATTATAATTCCAATTCTGTATTACGAGTATATACACTCGCGAGCAAAAGTATGGAATCACTTACATGAAGTTGTTTCCACGCGATCTTATGTACTAACGAATTTGTTAGGAACAAAAAAAGTGGCACCATTTTAAAGATTAAACTTATATCTTTAAATTGATACCAAATTAATTTAAATCACACCAGTATTTAAAATGATATCCCGGCTGATGTGGAGAAGTAACGAAAAAGACATGTATGAACTGTTTGATACGTCGCGATTTGCGGCCTATTTACCCCCTATAAAAACACGCGTTTTTGGATTTTTGCTTTCACACGTTGATTCATACACATCTCCGCTTCTTTTGACACTTTACCTGGGATTCTACACCTTCAGAAGCAGCATAAATCGTTGCACTATTGCAAGAAGGGCTCAGCCAGCGGGCTGTCGCACGTCAGCGCCACATAAGCCAGTCCTGGGTTTCGAAAGTTTTAAGACGCTTTCGGAAGACTGGTGGCTTTATCCCGAGACTAAGTTCTGAACAGCGCCGGCGCACATCGCAGAGGGAAGACCGTTTTTTCATGTCAACCTCTCTATGAAATCGTCATTTGACTGGAATCGACGTCCAGTAAGAGCTCAGAAATGTTCGTAGGATAGCTGTTAGCGAGTAGACAGTTTGTCTAAGACATAAGCAATAGAATTTAACTCCAAAAAGGCCAAAAACTTTCGACTTCAATTCGTTTGCGTATTCGAATCGCCATCAAAAGATTTAGTATGAAAACTTAAACAGGTATGAGAAATGGTAGAACGAAACTAATTTTGACAGTAAAAATTGTCACGTTATCGTTGAATTCGAAGGCAGAATATCGAATTTTATCGAATACGCAAACGATTTGAAGACGAAAGTTGTTCATGCTAGAGGTACAGCTGTTCGTCGTCGTTTCAGCCAAATGACGTCCACTGCTGGACAAAGGCCTCCCCCAAGGTTTTCCACAATGAACGGTCCTGCGCTGCCCGCATCCAGGCTCTTCCCGCGACCTTTACCAGATCGTCGGTCCACCTAGTAGGAGGCCTGCCCACGCTACGTCTTCCAGCCCGTGGTCGCCACTCGAGAACTTTCCTGCCCCAACGGCCATCGTCTCTACGAGCTATGTGCCTCTCTCACAGCTGATTCCTCATAAAAATTAAAAGCCGACCAAACTCCAACTAAAATGCGGGGAGTCTAAAATTCAATTTGATTTTCATTTTCCCCCTTATTAATACAAAGTTACACTTACGATGCACACTGGATTAAAATGACATTTCCACACTACTAAATGACAATTTAAGCCAGAGTTCAATTAGGGTGTAACTTTTATTAATAAGGGGGAAAGATTTTATTTGTGCTATAACCAAACTATAATATAACCCAATTGCGTGTTGACGGTTTTAAAACTATGTAAATCGATTTATTGGTGGTTGAATTTTGTATAGAATCATCAGGCTGCACTCGCGCTGACATTCTACATGTTAAAACATATGCAAAAATTAATTAATAAACTCATTTAACCCATCTAAGAACACATTCGATCTTTATTTACAGCTCAATAATAAAGCTTCCTGACAAATCGACGAAAATAAATAACCTTTTAATTAAACACTGCCTGAGGTAAACGAGGTAATGTACTCGATTCCGAAATGTCATCGGGACGGAAAAACAATGTGCCTAATTGGTCGAGTAAATATACCATCAGTGTCATATAATATACAAAGTGTATGGACTATAGTGTACAATGACGTAGTAGGTTCAGTCACCAAGGTGTGCGTGACTCTACCAAATTGTGATAATTTTGAACTATTTCGTAATGAATGATCATTTGACCATTTGGTCATAACGCAAACGTGGTCGCCCCAAGCAAACTTGGAGGCGTACTGTGGCAGACGAGGCGAAGAAGATCGGCAAGACTTGGAGCGAGATCAAACGCGACTCAAGACCGAACGCGATGGAGGACTGTTGTGGACGCCCTCTGCCCCATCTGATCTGATCACAGGACCTTAAGTCAAGTAAGTCAAATGATAAACAAAGTCGTGATAAATCTTTGACTTCGATAGACTGTGTCATTTTTTAGGTATTAAAATTTATCATCATAAGTTGCTTATACAAATAATTTGGAAATAGCTTTGTACTTACTCTATGTTGTCTCACACTGATACTTGACTACACTGATCTGATGCATGATAGATAGGTTTTAACTTCGTTTGTTCCAGCTAAATGACGTCCACAAAGGCCTCGCCATGGTTTTCCTGCGCTGCCCGCATCCAGGCTCTTCCCGCGACTTTAGCAGATCGTCAGTTCACCTAGTTTTTAACTTATTTACTTGCATTTTTTTTTCTGTAAAAAGGGCAAAATTCCATTGATTGCTTGAATGATTTCCGTCAACAAGATTTCAATACAAAAAGTTTCAGTTCATAATAGTCATTGAAAAATATGAAAATAAAGCCTTTCTACAAAATCGAACCTTCTCTATCTACCTCAGTTGTGCATCACGAAATGTTTAAAAATGAGAAGTGCAGTAATGGTGCACGAGATAGCAATCCTGATAACAATAAGCACCATGCTATCAGTAACCAGAACTGTTAATTTTACAGGATAGCTGTAAACATAATGAGTTACTTGACACGACGTGATTTTTGTGGACGAGGATATTTTTTATTAAACACTAGCGGCCGCCCGCGACTTGGAATTCACAAATATTTAAAAAAGGATTGGTAAAATTGGCCCAGGCGTTGTTGAGTTTGCGCTTACCAACACATTTTGCGACTCATTTTTATATTATAGAGAAGATAATGAGGTGTGGTTGAGTTCTGGCTTAAAAATAAAAAATAAAACTGCTAAACGTAATGGCGATTGTGGATAGTCCTTCCTCTTGTATTTGTACTCCTGTATAACCCAGAATCTACAGCTTGACCGCCAATGAAAGCCTAGATTATGAAGGTTGAGTTGTACCGGTAGATACGAACTGTCTTGGAACCTGTAACTAATTTAATCAGAAGAATAACGAAGGAGTTTGAAGCATATTTTTTTAGCATTGGAATTGAAGTAAAGCCATATTGAAATAGACAGGGGAACCCCTGACTCAGGAAAAGATGAGATAGATTTACGGACAAACAATAGTGAGATGAATCAAGTATTACTTATAGACGTATTACGTTACTATAAGAGTCATGTTATACCTAAGCGAGTACCTACTATTTTTGATAAGATTGATATGGCACAATTTTATAAAGCTATACCTATACTTAGTTATCAAACCACTGTAACGCAACTGGAAGCTGAGCTTTTGGGACATTTAAAAGTACAGAACAATCAATTACCCCATTTTTGAAAGAGCGGGTTCAATTCTAGCTCAAGTACAAATTACAATGTGCAACTTGTAATTATTTAATTGACTACCATCATAAATTAGTCATAGAAAAATTATTGTATTCATCACTTTAAGTCGCCCACTCACCCACACTATGCAACTAGTAGAGTGTGGACCCAGGGTCAAAGTCTGACTTTCGAAGTCAATAGAAGGTATTAACTTACTATGATTTAATAAATAAAAGAGAGAAACTTATTCAGAGAGAGACATGACAGATCCATTCATTGACTCATCAAAGTCTCAAAAAGCGTAAACTAGTGTCTGATAGAAATTTTTCGAAAATTCTATCATCTGTCTGGGCTAACTTATCATCATCATTTCAGCCACAGGACGTCCACTGTTGAACATAGGCCTCCCCCAACGATTTCTACATCACCCGGTTGGTAGTGGCCTGCATCTAGCGTCTTCTTGCTACCTTTATGAGGTCGTCAGTCCACCTTGTGGGTCCAAAGACTTCATGCAAATTGTGAATTCCATAGCAATAATTTCTTCTTCCAACATTCATTTAGTATTATCACTTGTTTGTAGACTCCAAGATTTGATTTGATATTAAGAGATTAGCAGTACCGAATGGTGCATCGTCATTTTTAAAATAAATACAATGGATTAAGTTTATTTATCAATCATAAAAGGTACACTACTGACACTATAATAACTCTTTATAAATTGAATTTCGCTGTGTAAACAAGCGTTATTCCATTCGGCCACAAAAAGTTTTTAATTACACTGAAAATACGAAATAAATAGCATACATTAATTCAGATGAGATACGTAACAGTAGGCGGCGGAGCTATTAATAATAACTACAAGATATTACACATTTATTAGTAAAACCCAACCATCATTCATGGCGCGTATTAAATTCAGTGTGGCAGCTGCTTACATCATTATTGAGACAACATTAAATGGCATCTACATATCCAATATATTAATCGAACAACATAATTTCGCCTCATCACAGCGTTATAGAAATAATAACTTCGCCTTGTCGAAGATCCCAGGACATCAAAGGAAATTGTCGTAGATCAACTAAAAGACGCGAGAATTTAGTCATCAATAACAAAAAAAGGTTTTAAAGTGTTTCCATTACAAGCCAATGTTTTTATCGTCGTGGGTTACTCATGGAAAAACATTATTTCAAGCCACGATAGCCGAACGGTGAAGGGGTCGGACTGGCCGACTCGTGATCCGGGGAACGCGGGTTCGGTCCCCGCCGCCGCTCGACTATTGTGGTGAGCTCACTCGTGACACAAGCATATTTAGCTTAGTACGAGGGGCTAACGGGAGTATTAGTAATTTGTGTAATAACAAATTACT
>NW_021135731.1:0-10353 GCF_004193835.3 Ostrinia furnacalis | reverse complement strand
ACATTATGCCGGTCACAAGATCACAGAAGGGCAAGGCTGACGCAGCGCCGCCAGTCGCCGCTGAACAAGCCTTACCTACGTCCGTCTCCGAAACCAACCGGGAGGAACTGATACAGTTTGAACCTCCAGAAAATAGAAAAGCACCGAGGTCATCGCGGGCATCCTCCGTAAAATCCGACCGCGCCCGTCGATTGGCCAATGCTCAAGAAGAGGTAGCTCGCCTGGAATTAAAATTAGCCCGCGCCCGTCTCTCCGCCATCCAGGCCGAAGAATCGGAGGAGGAAGACAACGACTCCGTCGCCTCAGAAATGCACGAGTCTCGCGTTGAGACTTGGCTTGAGGCTCAATCCGACGTTCCATTATTGGAAGAGGTACCCAAAACCCTTCCACCTACCGACCCCGTGAAGAAGGAACGTCATCGACAAGCTCAACCACCGCTACTTCGTGAGGTTAAACAAGAACCTACCGCTCCGCCAGCACTCCAGACGACCGTCACCGCCACCGTTGTAGTCAAAGGATGGAAACTATTTAAAGGCACTTGATGTTCAAAAATTTTCTTTTAATTAAAAAAGCATACTTAACACGTTCACACTGCGTTATCGGGTCGAATTGACCTTAGGTGCTGGATGCGTTGGTGCGGGATGGATATATTCAGTCTTTTCAGTAGTACGAAACATAAATATTGTTTTGCAATTGTTTCGTCAAACACAGTAAATATTTGGAAAAAAAAAACTTATCAGGTCCTTACGACCCGATGTCGCACTAAAAGTAAACAAATATCGTTTAGTGCTTTTATCGTGTCTAATCGACCCATTGACAGATGACTTTATGGTCACTGATCACGATCGAGATCGGTATACTAAGAGAAAATCAACCTTGCGATTTGAAAAAAATAAAGAGGTAAAAATTATGATGTCGGGTTCAGGGATGTCAGAAGTAAGAAATTATTTTTATCTTTAGCTTCATGGTCCCAAACTAAGCAAAGCTTGTAATTTAAACAAACATGGCAATGTACCATTCTGCTTGCTTATTGGCCGCTAAGCCCTTGGCCAACTCAGTAAAGGTAAAAATTATGATGTCGGGTTCAGGGATGTCAGAAGTAAGAAATTATTTTACATAGCGCCTCTAGTCCCAAACTAAGCAAAGCTTGTAATTTAAACAAACATGGCAATGTACCATTCTGCTTGCTTATTGGCCGCTAAGCCCTTGGCCAACTCAGTAACCAATGACGGACGATTGTCACTCAACCACAAAGTACCGCGTAAATTAAAAGATATTTTTTAATTAAAAATATTAACCAATAATATTTTTTGTTAGATCAAATATATTTTAAAGTTAAGTTATACATAGATCGAAATGTATTTAGTAGGTGATCAATATTAAAAGGCAAACTTGATATAAAAATCATCAAATTAACAAAATTAAAGATCAATAACTAAAAAAGAGGATCAAATATTATTTTTGTTTACCAAATATTAAAAGAGTATAATAAACATAAATATTATGTTACCTTTAATGAAGATCATTCATAATTTATCCGTAGATCAACTAATATAGACCCAATAATTAATATAAAGATAAAATATAATAAAAAACATCATTTATTTTTAAAAGTGCACATACAAAAAAGATCAATTAGTTTTTAGAGGATCAAATAATATTGTCCCATAAATATGCAGACTTTTTTTTTTCGAACGGGATAAAAAGTATCATATGTCCTTCTCCTGGCTCTAAATTACCTCCCTGACAATTTTCAGCTAAATCGGTTCAGCCGTTCTTGAGTTATAAGTGGAGTAACTAACACGACTTTATTTTATATATATAGACTTTCTTTTATATATATAGACTTTCTTTTATATATATAGATAACCAATGTGGTGTACCACAAGGTAGCGTATTAGGGCCAATTTTATTTATTATATATGTTACGGTTAATGTGATAAATTGAAAATTATGAATAATAACCGGTTATTATGAATAATTACCGACAGTCGCGGTAAAAGTGATAAATTAATAACATTTAACAGTGGTTATTTAATAATTCAACCTTAGTTCTAACAAATATCATAAAAGAAAACAACATCTTGTGTACGTGCTCGTGTACAGCCAAAATTTTTGAACGTTTTGATATCATATATTAATATAATTTGGCATAATGAGTTTTGAATGTTTCCTGCATAATATTACTTTTCCATGATGCCCATAACATAATGTTTTGATTTAAAGTGAAAAAGGCCCTTGGGCCACCCCTAAGCCGCCTATTTAGTTTTATACACACATAAATGACCTTATAATAATCACATTTACCAAATCATGAGGTTATTATTCATAATAACCGGCGATTATTCATAATTTTCACATTTATCACATTGACCGTAACATATACATCAATGACATTTTTAATGCAACTGGACATCATCAATGTATCGCATTTGCAGATGACATATCTATTACAGTAACCTCAAATAACATAGTGACAGAACATGAGAATGACGTAAATGCAACTATTAATGACATAATTAAATTTCTTGACATGCATAGTTTAAAAACTAATCTGACTAAAACAAAATATATACAATTTAATAAATATAAACATATTAATCTTGACATTAAATATAAAGATATAGACATTAATAAAGTAGATCAAATTAAATTTTTGGGAACAATAATTGACAAAGATCTTAATTGGAAAATTCATATAGATAGTATTTGTAGCCGTATCAATTCATTTGTATATGCTCTAAAGTGTGTCAGATCCAAGCCACTTGCGCGTGCGCTGTCGTAGTTGGCACACGCATCCGAAGTAAATACCCAAACCAGTGAGCGATACCTTTTAGTGATGGAAACGACGTATCGATAGACGATACTTCATTGTACTACGGAAGCTACAATGGAAAAGTATATCTATAGATCGAACTCAATTCCGTCGCTGACGGCTTTGCGTACAAAGAGACCCGGAGATCCAGATTTGGAATGGAAAACACCCAAACGTGCTGCGCCTAGTACGGTGATGGGACCCAGCCAACCTGTTAAGACTTTCAACAGATATGGTGGACTTCCGGTCCACCAAAGTACGGGCACAGGAAACTTCTGCTAATAAACATGCAAGTAAGATACCACCTATCCATATCGTAATAAACACAGACTGGTCACATGACTACATCAAAACGCTAGTGACACGTTTTACAAATGATTTTCATATAAAATACCTAGGAAGAAGCAAAGTTATGATTTTCTGTTACTCTGCTGATGGACACATAGCACTGCAAGACGGCTTGCGCCTGGAAAATATCCCCTTTTACACCTTTTCCAGGAAGGATGAACGTACACTGAAGTACCTTATATTTGGTCTCCCATCTTACGCAGAAGACCAAGTCGAGAGTGAGTTGTCTTCACTTGGTTTCAAGAATATCATTGCAGTTCGGAAGCTTCAAACATCTGGTAGCAATCCGTCATCATGCCCACCATATCTTGTACAACTCTCACCAGGATCCGACATCGCAGTGTTCCAGAAAATTAAATTTCTTAGTAGCTGTGCCGTTCAGATTCGCAAATACAAGGCTAAGACTTATCTTGGTACTCAATGTTACCGCTGCCAATCCTTTGGACATACTTCAAAGCATTGCAATCTTCCACCTAGGTGCGTGAAGTGCACTGAACATCATGCAACAAGCGAATGCTCGAAAAAAGATCGCGACACTCCCGCTCAATGTTGTAATTGCAAGGAACAACACCCTGCTAACTACAGATATTGCAAAGAGCGACAGCAGTACTTAAAAGCTATGGAAGCTAAAAAGGAAGAGCTAAAGTTGATTCAGTCAGCCAAGCGCCTGCCACGTGCCGTTCATGGGCTTCTGTTGTTGCAAATAAGGAACAACCTCCGCAAGTGGATAGAATTGAACATAAACTGCCACAAACTGCAGCCACCGGAGGACATTCGGACAACACGACAGCCGAAATGCTTAAAATACTTTCCACTATCAAGTCTTTAAAACATGAATTCCTTTCTTGTCAATCTATGCTAGATAAGGTAATTTTAATCCTGACCCACCTTGGTCATTCTATTTAAAAATTCTCTTCTTGTAGTTTACGTATTTTATTTTGGAACGCTGACGGCATCCGCACTAAAATTAATGAATTGGCAGAATTATTAAATGAATATTCAATTGACGTTGTCGCACTGTGTGAAACTCGTATAAATTCAAAACATTCTCTCTTCCTTAAAGGATTCACCTGTATCCGGCAAGACAAGAAACCCGATGGTACCGGGCAGGTAGTAGCTATATTTATCAAATCTGATATCCCTTTCAACCCTATAAATATTCCTAATACCCAGCACATCGAATGTGTGGGTCTAACCATCTCTCTTTCTGATAAAGAAATGTCACTTGTATCTGTTTATCAATCTCCTAATCAACAATCACTCCAAAGTGATCTTGATATCTTGCTAAATTTAAACTCCACTGCAATTATCATGGGCGATTTAAACGCTAAACACTTCTACTGGAACTGTAATCAAATTAATGACCGTTGGAATACTCTCTATGAACACATGACTTCCAATGAGTATGATGTCCTCGCTCCATCTACCCCGTCTTTGGTTCATTACTGTGGTAAGTACTCACGATCAAATCCGGACATTGTAATTTCTAAAAACTGTTACAATGTCTCTGATTTACGGGCAATTACTAAGTTGTCATCGAACCATTTACCGATTATATTCTCATTAGATTGTACTGTCTATCGCAAAAAAATAATTCAGTATAGGTATTCTGAAGCAGACTGGCCTGGGTACAAATCTCACATAAATTTACACATTAAACTTACTTCATCCACGCACAATGATATTAACGATATTGACACTGCTATAAATGAATTCACTCAGCTAGTCACTTCTTCACGTGACCTTTATATTCCCCATGGCGTATCTCAAACTGGCCCACCCAAGCTTCCAAAGCTCATCAAGGACATGATAAGAGACAAGAATCGCCTCCGTAAAGCAGCCCTGTATGAAACAGACAACATTATTCGCAAAATTCTTTTTTCTCACGTTAATTATCTCCAGAAAAATATCAAAGACACTATTAAAACCCATAACGATCAAACTTGGAATAGTAAACTTGCTAAAGTGGACAATCCTGGTGCCGATATTTGGCGTCTGGTTAAGTCTTTGAGCAAAAAACCAACAACTATCCCACCACTTAAACGTAATGATGGCTCTTTTACCACCAACACACGGGAACAATGTGAAGTTCTCGCAGACGGCTTTTCTAGTAATTTATTACTCACGCATAACTGGCTAAGCGATCCCGCGACAGCAGCACTGGTCCAAAAGTCTGTAGAAATCCTTGATCTTCATAAGGGTCCCCATTGTCTCCAACTTGTCACTCCTAAAGAGATTAATAAAATCCTTCTCCAAATGAAGAATCGAAAAGCTCCTGGATACGACAATTTGAATAACGTACTTCTTAAACATCTACCACAGAAAGCAAAGATACTGTTAGCTAAAATCTTTAATGATTGCTTGAAGCTCTGTTACTTCCCAAACGCCTGGAAAAGAGCCAAGGTTATAACAATTAAGAAACCTGGTAAAGATGACAGCGTACCCCAAAATTATAGACCGATTAGTCTGCTCCCAGCATTAGCTAAATTATTTGAATCTATCATTGCCAAAAGATTGTTGACTACTATCAATGACAGCCTTATTCCGGAACAATTTGGGTTCCGACAAGGCCACTCAACTGTTCAACAGCTGGCTAGAGTTGCTGAACACATCACCCACCACCTCAATTTAGATCAGTCTACAGGTATGGTGCTCTTAGATATTGAAAAGGCCTTTGATACGGTCTGGCATGATGGACTGCTTCATAAGTTACTCCAATTGGACGTTCCTAAACAACTTGTAAGGTTGATTCAATCGTACCTATCTCAAAGATCCTTTCATGTACAAATTGATAAATATAGCTCCGACCTTCGTCCTATCCCAGCTGGAGTGCCTCAAGGATCCATATTAGGACCTCATTTATTTTTGGTTTACCTAAATGACATACCTAAGCAACCACACACTCACCTTGCCGGTTTTGCTGACGATACTGCCAGTTACACATCGTCTAACGACCTTGATGCAATAATCACACGTTTGCAGTGGTCCTTTGATACTCTGACAAATTTCTTTTTAACTTGGAAACTAAAACTAAATATAAACAAAACTGAAACAATTTTATTTTCTCGTAAACGCAATCTCCTGGCAGAAAACTAAAAATCAACAGCACAGAGACCACACCTTGGTCGAAGTCGGTCAATTATCTGGGTACAGTCCTAGATGACAAACTCAATTGGTCCATGAACACCACTAAACTCCACATGAAAGGCATCAAAGCTTTAAATGCACTTAGCCCTATCTTAAATCGGAAGAGTAACCTAAGCCTTAAAACCAAATTACGTATTTACACAACCTTAGTTCGACCATGCATCACATATGCCGCCCCTGTCTGGAGCAGCACTCGGGACACTAACTACAATAAAATACAAACTGTCCAAAACAAAGCCCTTAAAATTTCATATAACACTGCCTTTTTAACTAATCTAAAAAAAATACACACTAAAATTAAA
This sequence comes from Ostrinia furnacalis, assembly GCF_004193835.3. NCBI lineage: Eukaryota > Metazoa > Arthropoda > Insecta > Lepidoptera > Crambidae > Ostrinia > Ostrinia furnacalis. The sequence goes on along the minus strand of NW_021135731.1, from coordinate 3,741 downwards.
TTACCACTAATAAAAGATTATGTACTAAATTTATCTAAAAGATTTTATATAGTAAAAAATCCCCATCATTCCAATTTACTAATATCCAATATCGGTAAAACACGACTTCACAATTTACGGTATGCCGATAGTTATTGTCGATATCGCTTACCGCATCACTATTTCCTCGAGTATAGATGACTCAGGCGACCCGACTGCCGGACCGGTTGAGCCGAAGCGTTCGCCGTATAACTTAACGCAACCATACGTTTGTGTTGATATTTTATTTGCGCACTACCCACTAATTGCCATATTGTTCACGACGACTACGAAATCTTCCTACAGAACCCTAAAAAATATAAAAGAAACCGCGGCAAATACATATACGCGCCTATAGGTATAGATAAGTCATAAATCATCGGCGCGCGGCAAGTACTTGAAAAGAAAGAGACAGTGCGAGCGCGCAAAGGACAGCATTAGCACGCACACCCGCGATAACCGACCGTAGCGCGTAAGAAATAAGGCTCATATCCGGATGCCTTAAAACTTTGTTTACGAGTCCCGCGCGTTAGAGCAAGTACTCGCGTCTTCCAGAAAGCGGGCGAACCGTCGATTTTCTAGTTAGTAGGCGAGCTGGAGCGGTATATAAACCGGCCGCCGGACCGATCCGTCAGTCTCTCCGCCATCCAGGCCGAAGAATCGGAGGAGGAAGACAACGACTCCGTCGCCTCAGAAATGCACGAGTCTCGCGTTGAGACTTGGCTTGAGGCTCAAGCCGACGTTCCGTTATTGGAAGAGGTACCCAAAACCCTTCCACCTACCGACCCCGTGAAGAAGGAACGTCACCGACAAGCTCAACCACCGCTACTTTGTGAGGTTAAACAAGAACCTACCGCTCCGCCAGCACCCCAGACGACCGTCACCGCCACCGCACCGCCGACATCCGTCGATTTGACCGCGTTAGCATCCGCTATCGCGACCGCAGCACGCGCCGGCCATCATCCGCGCTATCTAGCGGAACTTCCGAATTTTTACGGCGCACACTACGATTGGCTCGCATTTAAATCGGCGTACACAGAAACCGCGAGTCATTTCACCGAAACCGAAAATATCGCCAGACTTCGACGGTCATTGAAAGGAAAGGCTAAAGAAGCAGCCAGCTGTTTATTGATAGCGAACGCGAAGGCCGACGAAATAATGAGAACGCTGGAAATGAGATTCGGACGAGCTGACTCGATTGCTTTGTCCGAAATCGAGAACCTACGAAGTCTTTCTAAGGTCACCGACTCACCGAGGGAAATTTGTATCTTCGCCAGCAAAGTACAAAACAGCGTCGCTACACTCCGCGCACTTGACCGCACACAGTACCTGAATAATCCAGAGATTGTCAAGTGCATCATCGAAAAGCTTACCTCCGTTCTCCGTTACCGCTGGTTCGACTTCATCGCCGAAGACAAGGAAGATGAACCAGACTTAGTAAAGTTCAGCCGATTTATTCAGCAGGAAGCTGAGAGATGTGGTAAATTCGCGCCACCCGAATCCGTCTACAATGAAGAATCGTCGTACAGAAACAGAAGCCAGCGGACCTTCAATATCGAAGAGAGAAGAAAGGAAGCGAAGAAACTTTGCTTCCGCTGTCTACGCTACAAAGCTGCAGATCACAGCTGCAAAACAAAATCGTGTATGGTACGGGGCTGCCAGAAGACACACCATCCGCTCCTACATTATGATAAAGCACCGAAAGCCGAGAAGAAAACCGAAAACGTTGCCTCTACCAACTCACGCACAAGACAGGGCCACGCATACTTGAAAATCATCCCAGTTCGTGTCTCTGGCCCTAAAGGATTCTACGACACTGCAGCGCTCCTCGACGACGGTTCTACAATTACCCTTATTGATGCCGACGTTGCTGACCGCGTCGGCGCCTCCGGAGTCTCCGATCCACTTCAGCTGGAAGGCGTAGCTGGATTGAAGATAAATGCTAATGGATCACGCAGAGTGAGCATCACGCTACAGGGCCAAACTAAGGGCTATCCGATCAAAGCAAGAACAGTTAAAGGGCNGGCTATCAGATAATAGCAAGAACAGTAAAAGGGCTTCACCTGGCACCACAAGCGGTGTCTGGATTAGACCTCAAAGGATGCCATCATCTCCGAGGAATACAGAACTTCCTTCAGTACGAAGAAAGAAAGCCGACAGTGTTGATGGGCCAAGATAATTGGCATCTTCTCGTCGCCCGGCAACTCCGAAGAGGACCGACACATCAGCCGGTAGCCTCACTGACCCCATTAGGATGGGTGTTGCACGGGTCCTCAATTAGAAACCTTGGAAGAAACGTGCACTACGTCTACAGAGCCGACGAGATAGACGAAGAAACGACTAACTTCAGTCAAAGGCGACAAGTTCCTACGTCACAGTATGTAGCAAACGACGCTATACCGAAACAGTTCAACGCTTCGCACAGATGGTCCACCGGACCGCCATTTCTCCGAGGACCCCCAGAAAGTTGGCCGCTAGAGAAATCAAAGAAGAATAAGCAGAAATATCCGCAGCGGCCGTCTCCTACCAGAAAAAGACATACAACAGTTCCGCCTACGTGTAGCGAAGAAATTGCCATTAATAAACCGTCAGGCGCAAGTCAAAGATCGCAAGACCGGCGGGAGTCGCCACTAAATGGAAACCGGCGGGAGCCATTGAAACTCCAACACCGGCGGGAGCCCCATGGCCGGGGAGCTCCTTTGAAAGTAGACGACTTAGTATTAGTCGTCGACCCCAACTTACCTCGCAATACTTGGCCCCGAGGGAAAGTCATCGCGACGTATCCGGGACGAGACGGAATCGTCCGCACCGCAGACGTCATGACACAAGGAGGTGTCATGCGCAGACCTACGAAAAGGCTCGTCATCCTACCTACCGAAAAGGGGGTGACAGAACAGTAGTCAGTCGTCGTGTTAGCGATTTGGATGCAGCGACGACACGAGTGCGCCGCTGCACGGCGGGAGTATGTTCACGACGACTACGAAATCTTCCTACAGAACCCTAAAAAGCCGCATCAGTCTACTCAGAAACCTCATCTCCATTCGCCTCGAGAGTTGTGACTCGATGACTGCGTACGTGACACAGATGGTGGACACGGCACAGAAGCTGAAAGGCACAGGATTCGAAATAAACGACGAGTGGGTCGGGTCGCTTTTGCTAGCTGGATTGCCAGAAAGGTTCTCGCCAATGATTATGGCTATTGAACATTCTGGAATGAACATCAGTGCAGACGCTATAAAGACTAAATTGCTGGATATGGGAGCAGATGTAGAAATTACGAAGACCGAGAGCGCATTTATTGCAAAAAATCCACATCATCAAAATGCACGCCAAAACCGCCAAACGTGCAACAAAACGCAAAACCAAAATGGCGTCGGCCATGTTAGTGAGAACGCGACTAAGCCGCTGAAAAACATTAAATGCTACAAATGTAAAAGAATGGGACATTACAAGAACCAGTGTCGAAGTACCAGTGAAAAACCAGTAAATGCATTTAGTGCAATGTTCCTAACGGGCGAGTTCGATGATCAAGATTGGTACGTGGATTCGGGCGCGAGCACGCATCTCATATCCGAGTCGAACAAGAGTTTGTTGACAAATATCTCGTATAATACTCAAACTCGAGACATTGTCGTGGCAAATAAAGAAAGTGTGCCAGTTTTATGTTCGGGGGATCTGCAGATTACAACTTGTGTTGGAGATTCACAGTACAACATAAAAGTG
>NW_021135730.1:0-1017 GCF_004193835.3 Ostrinia furnacalis | reverse complement strand
CCTGGTTTTAAGTTGATCGTAGTAAGCCTGTTGACGTCATTTATACTGACTTTAGTAAGGCGTTTGACAGGGTGGATCATCAAATTCTAATATCCAAGCTTCACCACTGCGGAATTGGTGGCAGCTTGCTTAAATGGTGTGCATCTTACCTGGTTAAGCGATCCTCGAGGGTGGTTGTGAATGGTTTTACATCAGATGCGTTTAAAAGACGTCGTCGGGCGTCCCGCAGGGCTCGCATCTGGGTCCATTGTTTTTCAATATATTCGTTAACGACGTCGCAGCCTGTTTTCTTCATTGTCAAATGGCAATGCCAGATTTTGTATGGAAAGTGGCGTCTTTTTTTTTTCGCGCGGCCATCGACCAAACTTTGTTTTTTGATTACAAAATAGTGTAATAAACCAAACTTACTATGGCATGTATACCTCTAAACTCAGTCTGAACTGAGTTACGAGCATTAGGAGTTTGATGATTTTCATACTAGATTTGCTTTTTGTGTGCAAGTTTTGTAAGAAATTGCAACAAAATATTGCGCTATTTTTTTATTGCGCTGATTCTGCTCCATACTGATGTCTGGAGCCTTTAATGGATGGTATTGTTTGTTTAACATACACGCTCACTATTTTGTTGCAATTTCTTACAAAACTTTGCGCGCAAAAAGCAAATCTAGTATGAAAATCATCAAACTTCTAATGCTCGTAACTCAGTTCAGACTGAGTTTAGAGGTATACATGCCATAGTAAGTTTGGTTTATTACACTATTTTGTAAACAAAAAACTAAGTTTGGTCGATGGCCGCGCGAAAAAAAAAAGACGCCAATTTCCGGCATTGTCTTTTACTTATACGCAGACGATCTTAAAATAGTTAAACGACAGAAGAACGACAATGACCAGATTCTACTTCAACAAGACTTAAATCGGTTCTCATCTTGGTGTGATTCCAATAAGATGAAACTTAATGTGGATAAATGTTACTTTATCTGGGGGCACGGCAGTGCCCCCACCAAGTCGAGCGCGAAGC
>NW_021135728.1:361065-417648 GCF_004193835.3 Ostrinia furnacalis | reverse complement strand
TAAGTATTTATGCACGTATGTCTTATTTGTAAAATAATTAGACTAAATTATTAAAACATCTTTGTTTATTACTTTTTAAAATTTTTATTAAAACTTAATTTAAACTATCGATATTTGTATTTCACATCCCTAGAATACCCACCAGACTTCCCTACTTCAGTGCGGCACAGGGTGCATAAGCCTTGTATTTTGAATATAGCTATAATTTTTATACTAAACAAGTTATTCACGAACGCCTTCAGGTGTATGTCAATAAATGCATTATCATTAATATTCAAAGAAAAAAAACACAATAGCTATTAACATGAAGCCAAAAATAAATTTAATATATCTTAAATATTACAAGGTCTTTAAGCCTTGTGCCGCCACAATGTAAGTTTTAATACCAGGTTTACTGACCTTGTACCGAAGGAATGGAAAGTATTAGAAAGTTACTGCCGCAGCAAAGGTGTTAACGAGTTAATGCCCAGCTATGGAGGTCCCTCACCATCGCACCCCTATGTGAGCTAAGCTAAACTAACTTAAATAGCTCTAAGTCTGCAACGCGCATGTTGGTCACTAACTAAACGCAGGTAAGGATTTAATTTTCGAATAAACAATACGTAACAAAACTGCTTGCTCTTATTGTCCAAGCGGAAAAAAAGGTACATAATGTAAGAACTGCTACTTACCATATCAGCCAAAACTTGTGCGGTCCAGTGGGCGATGAATAGTGATAGAAAATTCAATACTGTGATCCAGGTATATGTAGGGATATCCGATAGGCCGTACTAAAATATTATTCAGGCATCATATAAAAATGTTAAAATAACCGAGTGTATTATACCTACCGATTGATATGAAATAAAATAAACTTTACTTACTTTTAAATTAGTTAAAAACCAGACTCCACAGAGTACCAACTGTACTGATCCCGCTAACATATCAAAAAGCAATGGAATGGAGAATACTTTACGAATGTCGTCAGTTACCCTGTAAACAAATGACGACACAATTAGGGTTTCTGATTTCTCGACTTATTTATTTTCTCGAGTTTCGGGAATTCTCGAGGCCAAAGTCTCGTGTTTTCTCAGGTCTCGAGTCTTTTTATTAAAACTGTTGAAATCGACTGAAATTTAATAATAACACAGGTTTTTTTTAACTTAATATACCTACTTTTATAGCACAACAATCAATATTCGAATTTGGTACCACTTATTTGGGTAAGGAAAGAAAGAAAAATAAAATCTTTCATAATTAATATTAACTAATAATAATCATTACTTATAAAGAAAGGAACAAAAGTCACAAAGTCGCGTATAATTTAAGGATAAATAACAATAAAAATCTGGAGCTACAATTGAATCATTTGTTTTTCAAAGAACACGAGTCCAAATTAATAGCAAAATTACGATAATAAACCTACATTTAACCTACTTAAATTACGATAATAAACAAAAAAATATTTTTAGTAATTTTTTTTTAAAGACAACGACTTGAATAAACGTATTTACGAGTACCTAACCTAACAGACAGTTAACATATTTTTCATCTTTAAATCAGTCAGTTAAACAAACATAATAAATATAGCATACTCGTAGGTGAACATTATTAGTTTCGATTGAGATCATTACTTGCAAATCAAATCAGTTAAACAAGTGAAGTCAATATAAAGCTTGTAAAAAGGAAAGACTGGGCCAGTCTAAAAGCAATTTTAACCTATTAAATAATAAAAAAAACTTACTTTTGTCTAAGAAAATAGGCTTTCAAGAATATTAAAGCTTCAAAATCGAAACTCGAGAATCCTCGAGCTCCGGTAATTTTTTTCTCGTCTCGAATGAAGCCAAATTTCTCGAGTTTTCTCGAGTTCGAGAAAGCTCGAGCAGAAACCCTATTCAAAATACTTACTGGAGGATTTTCTGATGATATTTAATTAAATGTTTGAGTCTTTCTTCAAGTTCTGATTCGTTTAGTTGAGCGTTCCGTGCCTTGCCTATGTCGATGACTTTCGCCAACTCTGTCTGTAGCGGCAGAAACAGCATGCTCGCATTTATGATGATGGTACCCATCAGACAACGAAACGTGACGGAAAAAATATCCATCAACGGACCTGAAAAGTTGGTCATGATTTGGTGGCTTACAGAAAATTAGACGCGCCGCAATACCAACTCTGCTCTTCCCGTCCTCTTGTGACCACGGCTGCAGCATAGCAGCCGAAACGTCAAGCCGCGAGTACATCAATAGGTACATAATGTAACTCATTAATAAATGTCGCGTTAAGACCCGTGTCTTTCTATTTTAGACTTTTCCAAATTTTTACAGCCTCATGCAGTATCATATCATCACGTCCCCATTATAATACTTTTTTATTTAAATTGTCAATCAGTGAAAGACCACTTTTCTCATTATTTACACATTAGTTATGTGTTGCGTTTGTAAGAAGGGGTGGAAAGGATTGGACTGCGCTACCATGGATAAAGATGCACTACAATGCTTGCCAGATTGTTCTGGTCATGGAACTTTCGATGTCGACACGCACACTTGCACGTGTCACGCTCGCTGGTCGGGTGACGACTGCTCTAAAGGTATGTTTCGGCTCATATAACTCTTATTTATTCAACTTTTGTTACCAGTCATCTGATCATCAACGTTTCTTATTGCAGAAGTGTGCGATCTAGATTGTGGCCCTCACGGCAGATGCGTTGGAGAATCATGCGTTTGCGATCCTGGATGGACTGGTGAATACTGTACATCTAAGCTGTGCGATGCCAGCTGCAGCGACCACTGACAGTGCAAGAATGGCACCTGTCACACATAGTTTATAAAATCTGGTCGATATTTCTGGATCTAAATGTCTTCCTACTATCCTTCCTACTTATTAATAACACAGGTCTGCAATGTTTTCCTCTTTGAAATCTGAGTAACGTTTTCTATAGTTTCTGATGTGCTGATTACGAGAAAAATAATAAAAAAATCCATCACGTCAGGATTTTTTGATATTGAATATTTAAGATTTTGCTTAAAAATGTCTGAGCGCCTACATTTTAAAATTTATAAAACGTCATTAAATTACGTCAGCTTAATTTTTATTGTCTTTTATTAGTGTAAGGTGACATAGAAGTTAATGCAAATCAGTAATTTGTTAATTACTACATAATGTGTATTATAAGTAATTCTTATTAAATATATCGAAAAGGGGGTATTTTGGCTTAATTTAGTAATGAGCTCATTCATACATAATGATTAGGTAATATTACTTAATTGTTGCAAATATTATTAGAAAAGGGTGTAATAAAGATAAACCAAAGGGTTTTTGTATAAGTACCCGCACAGAATTATAAAATTAACAGTTGAACTGCGGATCTTGCAACATAAACTTTAAAATGTCATTGTTTAAATTCACTGAATAGTTTTTGTAATATTTGCGGGATTTTTATGGTGATAAAACAACGAAACAGCATTACAGACTTGTTAAAAAATATTTACTAAAGTTATTTTGGAGACGTTTTAAGTAACCAAGACAAAACTTGGACTCCTCATAAAATTTGTACGACTTGTTTATTAGAACTTCGCAAGTGGTCAAAAGGACAGAAAAATTGCTTCAAAATCATTTCGCCTATGCTATAGATATGCCTATGCACCAACTGTGAAGAAATAGTGGCCAAAATGATTACAACTTTTGGTGTAATGGGTTGATAAATGAGCATTAAACTTCATTTCCTTAATTCACGCATTGATTACTTCCCAAAAAATCTAGGAGCCGTTAGCGAAGAACAAGGCGAAAAATTTCACCAAGATTTGAAAGAGCTTGAAGTCCGGTATCAAGGCAGATGGAATACTAGCATGATCGCGGACTATTGCTGGTTATTGAAGCGCGATGATATAAACCGAAAATTTAAGCAAAAATTGCACAACCGAAGCTTCCAGGAAATTACGACTAGGTTCAACAAATAAAATTAACATGTAATTTAGACTAGTAATAAGTTTTTATTATGTTTTAGTAGTTTTTTAAGTTAAAAGTAATGTTCTTCTTTAAAGATATATTTTTTTATGTAAAAACTTATGATTTTTTTCCTATTTTCAATCTGTACCTTTTTTGAAAAATCTGGAGGTGATGGAGAAAAACTAAGTACATATTCGTAATCAGCGCACCAAAATACCCTAGAATCAGCTATCAAATCCCAGAGAGGAAGTTATGACCCTCATTTTGCAGGCCTGTGTAATTAATTATCAATATTTTATTTTAATATAATAATATAATATAATATCTACTATATAAAAATAAGTCGGGTTTTCCTCCCTGACGCTATAACTCCAGAACGCACGAACCGATTTCCACGGTTTTGCATTCGTTGGAAAGGTCTCGGGCTCCGTGAGGTTTATAGCAAAAAAAAAATTCGGGAAAAGGGGGTAAAACGGGATCCACGCGTACAAAGTCGCGGGCGGCCGCTAGTAATATTATAAATGCGAAAGTTTGGATGTCAGGATGTCTGGATGATTGTTACTCTTTCACGCAAAAACTACTGAACGGATTTTGTTGAAACTTTACAGTTTGTAACCCAGATTAAGATATAGGCTATAATTTATGCCGATCGACCGCGTGAAATTCACGATGTGACAGTGAATTTCACGCGGGTGAAGCCGCGGGCTAAAGCTAGTTAATTAATATGTAGACACCTACAGAAGTAAGGCACTGTTAAAAACATATAGAGACACATTATGAACATTTCATGTCTCTCATGCACATCTTTTTTCGAAAGAATCGTTGAAATAGCCATCTCTGTATAAACGAGCATCCATACAACGCCTCCAAGTGTGACCCAAAGGAATGTTCCTAAAAATATAAAGAATGGATTAACAGACTAATGTAAGTTTTTATAGAGCTGTAGCTGTATTTATTTAACTTTTTCATGTGACAAACAAAACATTTTAATAACTTAGTAAGTTATTAAAATACACTATAGTGGAGGAGGCGCATAGTCCAGCAGTGGACTGTAAAGGGCTGTTGATGATGATGATGATGAACTTAGTAAGTAGGTATGCTACCGCACAAAATATAATGTGCCCAAAACTTCCTTAATATACTTACACCAAACAACTTACCTCCAAATAATAAATTCATTGAGTGGATATATTTATTACGTCTTGGAACCCCATATGTTGACCACAATTCATCAATGGATATTATTATGTTTTCAATTTTCTTTCTACGTACTACTATGACAAAAATCTTTGATATCACTGAAAACAGTTTAAGACATTTATTTCTCAAAACAGACAATATATTCACTTACATTGAGAAACTCTGGTTAGTAAAATTCATCATGGAGCGGATATGTTGCATAGGGTTCCGTACTTCCGTAGTTGTCCGTCGTTACCACAATAATTATATTTCAGAAGTAATACATTTGTCGTAATAAATAAATAATGTAATTATTTTTTACTTTTTAGTGCAGGATTTTTGGAGTCGGTTTTATTTTTTTGTTATTAATATTTCCTTTCGGATTAATTTTATGATAAAATATCCTCAAAGAAACTAAAGCAAGATAAATTTTCCTATTTTTAATGTCTAACATAACTTTTTTCGGTCATTCTCACGATAAGGCGTTCTCAGCCTAATTACCATATCATTTTTGAAATTTGGCTTTATTGACTTCAATGCATTTAAATATAAAACACATGAAAAGTACGAATTTAACAATCGTAAAGGCGTCAAATTATTCAAAGCGGTTTTCGCGTAATGGAGACCCAAAAATTTTATGGTCACGGCAATTAGATAATGCTAATACTTAATCTAACGGTAATTAGAAAAGATATGTAAAATAACAAAAAAAACAACATCTTGCATTGATAAATTTGTATACAAATATGTATATAGCATCATAAAAAACACTGTAGGTACACTTGATAACCCTTTGCAAAAAGAAAAACACTAATTTCACATTAAAGATATTGATCAAGATATATTATTGATATATGCAAGAATCGAGGCTATAACAGGAACACTTAGTTTCAGCAAGAAGGGGCTACGTGTCACATTTCAAATGACAGCATTTAGCTGGATCAGAATCTTAATCATCATTTATTTGATTGAAATGTAGTACAAACGATTTAACGTACAAATAATGGATCAGGTCTCACAAATTAGACTTTTCGGATGTGCATATATCGAAAAAGTAATTAATGATATAAGTGATTTTTCCTCTTTTTAATCTATAGAATCTACGATCAGCCATCACCCATTATCAGATTAAATTGAATTTGTAATAATGACAGTTCCAGCTCTGCATATCCCATGATTTGTCACCTCGATTCTTTTACAATAAGTTGAGCCTGAATGCATAATTCTCAGAATTAAGAAGGGATGTAGCAAATAGATTTCATGACGGTCTAGTCTTTGTTTTTAAGCTTTACAGGAATTTTCTACACCCTCTTTGACGTTTGGTATCACTACAGTGGACTTTGTAAACCAAGGTGCACAGGTCAAGATTTTTAATACTTTATTTTGAAAACGTTAAAGTATTTCTACATTTGCGAGGCTTAGTCGATGCCATATGTCTACATGGGTCTTAGGATGCATTTGTACATAGTTTCTTCTCCAAGCTTCTTCTTCCCAGTATCCATTGTATATCAAGAAGTTTTTTCTATGCATTATTTGTATTGTATTGCTGTTGGTTATCCGAATAAAATAAAATAAAATAAATAAATAAATAAATAACTAAGCAGATAGTATGCAGTCTAGGGTGGTACAAAATGCCTATACACTCTTGTCTTGAAAAGTCCCATTGTCTGTTGATTTGTTCCCTTTTGTTCTTAATGTGATCACGCCCAGAGATGTGCCGCTGAGAAAGTTCTCGTTCCCGGCAATATTCCCAATGAGAATATTCTCGAGAACCGAGAACGCTCCCGGGAATATTCTCAGTGTTCTCGATAGAATACATTTAGTTTTAATTTTAATTTTGTTGTTTTTGATGATATTATTTGTAATGTTTCGAAACTGGGCGTTAAGACTAGTCGTTATAAACAAGGCATGACACGTGTGAGTGAGATATTGCTGTCTTGCTCACTCTTTTCGTGGCGAACGCGTACCGCGGCTTTAGGACTCGGCTACGGTATTTGAACATCAATGTGCCTCTGAGTTTTAAGGCCCTTGCCACCCTAGCGGATTGCAAGCGGATTCAAAGCAGATTTAAAGCGGAGCGGCAACGCGACGGAGACGCCGCGTGAAAATATCGTGAAGCTTCCCAAAGGCTGCCCAGCCGAGCTGGATTCGATGATTGACCTTTTTTCGAAGTTGAACCTACCTAACTGGACTGTTTGTCCCAGGTATACATTATTGTCAACAACTTCGAGTGTAGAGTCTCCAGCTTTTAGAGGAGTGGGTGCAACACGGTCTTTAGACATGATTTTTAAATCTTGTCCATGTTCATTTTGAGACCCACTCGTTGAGAGACTCTATTGAGGCTATCGAGCATTGTGTCTAGATCGTCCACGATCTCGGCCATGACTACGATATCGTCTGTTGTCTGGGTGATGTGCTCGCCGTTGATATTTATGCTGAATCCGCTCTAGCCCAGAAGCTTAAAAACATCTTCCAGGGCGATGGTGATGACGTCTCCCTGTCTCACCCCTCGCTGCAACTGGATAGGTTTCGGGTCCTGGTCTTGAAACGGACTGTCACTGTGGCGTATTTGTACAAGCCTTTCAACACTTTAATGTATCGATAGTCAATTTGGCACAGTTGGAGAGACTGCAGCACTGCCCATGCCTCAATCGAATCGAAGGCTTTCTCATAGTTCATCTGCCGTAGCGTATAATATTGTTATAGTCTATCTATGGTACTAAAGCCTTTTCGAAAACCGGCTTGTTCGGGAGGCTGAAAGTCGTCGAGCCTGCTAACGTGACAATTCGTAATGACTATCGAAAACAGCTTGTAGACATGGCTCAGAAGCGAAATGGGTCTATAATTCTTCAACAAGGTCTTGTCGCCTTTTTTGGAGTTGAGAATCACCATACTTCTTTACCATGCCGTAGGCGTTATTCCCTCTAGGATGATGGAATCGAGCAGCTTCTGAAAAGCCTTTAGTGCCGGCTTGCTTTAGTTTGAGAACCATTCTAATCTCGTACAGACTAATGTCCGGGATATATTCGGTAAGTGTCGGATCAATCTAGCTAGCACGTATTTTCTATAAAAATGTGTCAAATGATCCGTCAGACAAGCTATCCACAACTTATCCAGAAGTGGCGAAACAGGCCCTTACTAAGCGATTGTGAAATATGTCCTTAATGTCAAATAAGAATAGTTTCAAAAACTAAAAACACGCTTTTAATTACTAACAGCACTAAAAGGCCAAAAATCATCAGGACCCTGGACATCATCTAGCATTATAGTGCTCAAAAAGACAAATCCAACGAACCCAACTCGATGAGTTTCCACCGTTTCGTTTAGGAGTTCCTATGGCCACCTCCTGACTCCATCATTAGGACCCTGGACATTATCTAGCACATAAAGATCTCGAAAAGACAAATCCAATGAACCCAGTCTCGATGTGATTCCGCCGTTTCGTTTAGGAATTCCTATGGCCACCTTCCAGTCCCATCATCAGACCAGCTGGTACCACAATATTGTATTGTCATCTAATCTACATTATAATTGCCAAGTTTCGATTATGGCAAAACCCTCCACTATAGTGGAGGAGGCTCATAGTCCAGCAGTGGACTGTAAAGGGCTGTTGATGATTTACAGAATGGTTCTATTGAATAGATATTTTGCTATGCATAAGACAATCTTTTGTACTCTCTAAAATGTTGAATGGAGTAAACCAAATCTATACGATATAAAAATTACAGCTAACTTTTAACATTAAGTCGGTGTGCGGACGCGTAACGGTAATTAGAGAACAGAGGTTCATGAAATTAATTTAGTCACAAATACTTAAAAAAGAGGCCTATGATTTAATGCACAACTGGATGTGGTTGTTAAGTAACATATAAAAATACTTGCATGTCTCTAATTTGTCATTTTTAACGATTTAACAGCCCGGACACGCAAAAAATAGCTCGTTTGAGAATGGCCGTTTTGTGAAATCAATAGGAAACGGAACCCAAAAATGGGTTTTTAATTTGGTAAGCAGACCTAATAATAATGCTGAGGATTTATCTAGGTAGTCTATTGAGTATATTTACTTTGAAACGATGAACAGACACCGCCACCTAGTAGTAGTATTTGAAACATATAGTATACTGAGTTGTAATTTGGAGAATGTAGCAAATATTTGAATTGCGTGGTTGGACTAGCGAATGCCAGCACTGAGGGCAATATGGTTTGCTTCCAACTGGGAGAATCGTTAAACATATTTATCCCGTAAAACTTTAAAATAGTTATCCATATCTTTAGAGTGGTCTGATGGTCTTCGTGGAGATTCTTAAAACGATCCATGATCTCACTTCACTCCGGTTCCGACAAAACTGCGGATAATGTACATTTGAGTTAGGTATTGATCTTTTTGAAGGTAGGGCAATTGAAAAAATGATCGCATGCAATTACTGTACAGTGTACACGTGGGCAGTAGATAAAGAATAGATACAAATAAACATTATGATGTTTCAATGCTATTATCGAACCGACCGCGCTACTCACATAAGTACACGAATTAATTTACCTAGTATAGTGGGTATCTCATCTATATCTATACTTATAATAAATCTGTAGAGGTCAATTCTGTACATGAAATATATTTTCAAAATAACTATCAGGGGGTGATTAAGTGATCGATACTGATGCCAAAAATGCAATCAGTAAAATTTTTATCTGTCTGTATGTTCCTTAAAGAAACAAAAACTACTCTACGGATTTTAACGAAACTTGGTACAATTATTCTTCATACTCCTGGGCAGGTTATAGTATACTTAGGAATTCCCACGAGAACGGGAATTAGCGGGAAAATCCTTTTGTATGAAAAATTGGCATGCAGGTACCTTAGTAAACTTAAAGCTTAGTTACAACAGGATATAGCAAAATTCCCACGGGAATGGGAGTTAGCGGGAAAAAACATTTGTATGAAAAAATCTAAACTGCGTAAGATAGATGAAGGGGGTAAAACGGGATCCACGCGAACCAAGTCGCGGGCGGCCGCTAGTAACAAATATGTGAAATGTTATTCCATAAATTAATATGCATGAGTGCAAAGTAAGCACTTGAACAACACGCATAAGTTGTAATATTAAGTTAAATTATGACTTAATTTTAAAGTTTAAATCACATACATTATATGTAACTAGTTTTGATTTCACCTCAATCCATCCAGTATTACCGAAGATAGAGCCTCGAGAAGTTTACAAAGGACATTGTCAGAAACGGCCTTAGATTCCTGGGCACAGCAGTAAAGTATCAAAATTAATCTCTTACTTTTTGAATACATCAATAATAATAATAATGCCCAACGATTATCGGATCAAGTGCGGGCTATTCAACGGTGCAGGCTGTTGGAGCAGTCTGTACTTGATCGACTCCGCCTGGAGGCGATGCCTACTCGGACAACCCCCCTCTTAATGTCGGAGCCCCCTGCCCCGGCGTCGCCTACGGTGTCGCCATCGACACCACAAGCGGCGGGGGTAGTCTCTGGTGTTGATGAGGGGGATTTGCCGAGTATTGTAAGTAACCAGGTGACTGAGCGATTGAGGAGGGCTTTGGAGGACGCAATTGGTCAGTATCGGTTCACGACAGATTCAAGGCCTCGACTACCGCGTTTGCCCACTCATAGACGTAATTTGGCGTTAATGGGAGCTCTGAATGCATTGTTAATCCCGTATATGCAGACTAGCGCAAATTTATTTGATACCCACTCGATCCTATATTGTGGTGCCATTTCAGCTTGGAAAGGGAAAACCCAGGATTGGGGAAGCGCTCCAGGAAATTTTCAGAACATTTCATAGGTGGTTAGTAAATAATATTTATTTTATTATTAAAATTGAATATTTTGATATTGATAAAATTGAATATATCTTTCGATTCAAATACCGAATATTTTTCAATCGATAATAATTATCGAGAATTGTTAATAATATACAATTAAAAGTTGTTCAATCCCTAGTCATGCATAGACTAAGACGTTAACCATGGAGATAGTTAGTTTGGTAAGTCACGTGTTAAATGTCAAGAGTGGAAAGTAAACATAGGATTCATGTTATTAATTTGGCTGCGACAACTACAATACAGAACATCTCCCAAATCGATGTGCATAAAATAATATAATACAATACTAGAAAGTAAGAGGTTATGATAACAATATTGCTATCAATAAGTTTATAGAATTGGTCCGCCAGGAATAATTGTTCTTACATAAAGATTTGTGTCATTTAGAACCTAGAAAGTATTTTTTCGGCACTGTTGATCTAACGGCGAACTATGGAGAACGAACATTGTCCTTTCATTGAAATTTGGCATGCAGGTATCTTAGTAAACTTAAAGCTTAGTTACAACAGGATATTACAAAATTCCCACGGGAACGGCAATTAGCGGGAAAATCCTTTTGTATGAAAAATCTAAACCGCTTAAGTTAAACACCTGAAATTTGGCATGCAGGTATCTTAATAAACTTAAAGCTTAGTTACAACAGGATATTGCAAAATTCTCACGGGAACGGGAGTTAGCGGGAAAAAACATTTGTATGAAAAATCTAGAAGGGGATAGATGAAGGGGGTAAAACGGGATCCACGCGTACGAAGTCGCGGGCGGCCGCTAGTAAGTAATAAACCCCGTTATGACGTGTCGTTTTTCCGCTGTGTACTAATAANCTTTGAAACGATGAACAGACACCGCAACCTAGTAGTAGTATTTGAAACATATAGTATACTGAGCTGTCATTTGGAGAATCTAGCAAATATTCGACTTGCGTGGTTGGAATAGCGAATGCCAGCACTGAGGGCAATATGGTTTGCTTCCAACTGGGAGAATCGTTAAACATATTTATCCCGTAAAACTTTAAAATAGTTATCCATATCTTTAGAGTGGTCTGATGGACTTCGTGGAGATTCTTAAAACGATCCATGATCTCACTTCACTCCGGTTCCGACAAAACTACTGATATGTAAACTTGAGTTATTGATCTTTTTGAAGGAAGGGCAATTGAAAAAATGATCGAATGCAATTACTGTACACGTGGGCAGTAGATAAAGAAGACAAATAAACATTATGATGATTCAATGCTATTGCCGAACCGGGTTATTCCGTATTCGACCCATGACAACTCGACCCACTCATTATTTTTTCCTTATTCAACCCAATTTTGTTCCTTACTCTACCCCACAACAATTATTTAATTTTATGTTCCTTATTCACCCCAAAAACTTTCCTAGCTCAACCCATTTTAAAACCGCTTAAAAAATATAAGATTTTTATGGACGGTCAGAATAAAAATATATTTTTTAGAAATTTAAGCTCAGTTAACTTTTGTGTTAAGATCGTTCTATTAAATAAAACTGCAGGAATTCTGATACAATAATATATTTGAAAAACGATTTTCACAAAAGGACACAAATCAAATAATGACTAATTAGAATCTACTATAAATCCACTGTAAATCTACTATAAATTAAACGACTGTGATTTTCGTTCAAGGTGTATGAGATGACAAAAGAAAAATAATAAAAGTATTCATGTGGACAACTAATCCCGCAGTATATGTTTTGAGCGGTATGATTTGAACAAAGCCTCTTAATTTGTTTATGTATTTACCTTAAAATAAAATAAAATCTTTGATATTATATTTTAGTTAATCAACATACTCGTATCTATAAATTTTTCATGTAGGTGATGTATTTTTTGTAAATGTACTAGTATGTATTTATCATTTTTAATTTATGAAAAAACAGTAAACGTTGTTTTGCTATCCATACTTGTTTTTGATATAATTATTTACTTTGGGTTGAGTAAGGAATGCATTTGGGTAGAATAACGAAATTTTGTAATGGGTATAGCTAGGAATACTAATTTGGGATGGGTGAAAAAATGGGTAGAGATGTCATGGGTCGAATACGGAATAACCCACCGAACCGACCGCGCTACCTACTCACATACATGAATCAATTTACCTAATAGGTAGGTATCTCATAACAAATATGTGAAATGTTATTCCATAAATTAATATGCATGAGTGCAAAGTAAGCACTACCTATTATATTACAATTTAAATAAACTAGTGTTCACCGGAAAGCACAGCGTAGGACGTCCACCCACAAGGTGGACCGACGACCTCATAAAGGTAGCAGGAAGGTGCTGGATGCAGGCCGCTACCAACCGGTCATTGTGGAAATCATTGGGGGAGATCTATGTTCAGCAGTGGACGTCCTATCGCTGAAAGAAATGATGATGATGTGTTAAACGTGTGTTTAACTTTTTGTAGGTAATAAGTAATAAACCCCGTTATGACGTGTCGTTTTTCCGCTGTGTACTAAAAAAGTAACAGCAGTTCATTGTCTTCCGGAACTAAACGGCGGCTCCAAATGCATAGCAAAAGGAGTCAACAAAACGCAAAATAATTAAAATAAATAAAGTACTAATTAAGTAATTATTTCGTAGTCGGGTAAGGTTATATTTAAATACTAGCGGCCGCCCGCGACTTCGTACGCGTGGATCCCGTTTTACCCCCTCTATCCTATCTATCTTACGCGGTTAAGATTTTTTCATACAAATGTTTTTTCCTGCTAACTCCCGTTCCCGTAGGAATTTTGCAATATCCTGTTGTAACTAAGCTTTAAGTTTAATAAGGTACCTGCATGCTAAATTTCAAGCATCTAACTTAAGCGGTTCAGATTTTTCATACAAAAGGATTTTCCCACTAATTCCCGTTCCCGTGGGAATTTCGGGAATTCCTTTCTTAGTGCACCTCTACGGTCTAAGCTACGTCCCTTCCAAATTTCAAGTGTCTACGTTTAGCCGTTTAGGCTGTGCGTTGATATGTCAGTCAGTCATTAAAATATGGAGTAACTTCTCCCGTTTTCCCAAAATTTCCCTTCACTACTCTGCTCCTAAGTATACTATAACCTGCCCAGGAGTATGAAGAATAATTGTACCAAGTTTCGTTTAAATCTGTCGAGTAGTTTTTGTTTCTATAAGGAACATACAGACAGACAGACAAATATTTAATTGATTGCATTTTTGACATCAGTATCGATCACTAATCACCCCCTGATAGTTATTTTGAAAATATATTTCATGTACAGAATTGACCTCTCTACAGATTTATTATGTATAGATTTTTTGTATGCGTTTACGAGAATAAAAGAAAACATAAAAAATCTAGCAGAATATTTTATATTGGTAGGAAAATAGAACTTAAAGCCCGATTTCCACCAAGGCGGAGCGGAGCGGAGAGATCAGTTGCAGTGTTCACGTTTTTACCCGACTGCACCAGAAGGAGGGTTATGTTTTTCCAATGACTGGTAGCGTCCTATGACTGGAAGTTTACCCTACATACAAAAACTGTACTTGTTTGACGTTAATAAATGCCACATGTGGTCAAAATTGAATAAAATGTTTTTGATTTTGATTTTTTTATAAAAGTTATAGATAATATAGGTTAATTTAAAAACATATTGAGAAACATCTCCTTTTTTGGTTTAGGTAAATATTAATGTAACTAAATTGTTTTACTAAATATATATTTGAAATTGTTTTATAAGATGTACCTACCTATCTACAAAGTAGTACCACAGAATAATAATAAGTAGTTACTACGTACAGAAGTTTTACTTCGCGAAGGTATTTAAAAAATGTATGCTCAATGTCATTAACATTAAGGTGTAATTTAGCCTGTCTCAAGAGTCAAGCACCATTTTGTTGACAAACGTCAGTGATCGGCACTGCGCCGAAGCTATAGGGCTGACTTCGGTAAAATGANGTCGGCAGCATGTCGACAGCTAGCCGTCGCCTTCTGACGTCGACTGCAGTTACATGCGTCGACAGCAAAATGCTGTTCGTGTGTAAGAACCCTTAGGTGTGCGTGTAAGCTCCTGGACTACTGACAGTTGACCTTCAAAATGGCGGAGGCGGCTAGCTGTCGCCACCTGCCGGCGGCAGCCGCGAACGCGTCGACAGCACGTCGGCAGCATGTCGACAGCTAGCCGTCGCCTTCTGACGTCGACTGCAGTTACATGCGTCGACAGCAAAATGCTGTTCGTGTGTAAGAACCCTTAATGTAACTAAATTGTTTTACTAAATATATATTTGAAATTGTTTTATAAGATGTACCTATCTACAAAGTAGTACCGTTGTACTTTAAGATGACTGTGACTTATAAAGGTTGCATGAAACCGCGGGATGCAGGATGCTAGGCTACCACCGTCTGGTCTTCTGTCAATCTGAAAATCATTGGGGAAGGCCTTGCATTGGACGTCATATGGCTGAAATGATAATTATCAGCCCTTGAATATTTAATGCGGATGTCTTCAAACCACACAATACATGATTGATGATGATTCAAAATAGCATTTTCGTAAACAATTAACTTATAAACCTCTTAACGATAATATCACCACTTGACTTAATTGAGCAATACCTAAAATAGGCACATAACGTCTTCAACTGACATTTTCATTCAGATTAACAATTAATTGACTTTGTGATTGGATTATACAATCAATAACGTAACGCCAGCTATTTGCAAACAACATATTTTAAAATAGCAATATGATAGCTACATATGTATTTAATACATAATAAATAATCTGGAGTGGAGACCGCGTACCTACCGTGCGTGGGACTTCCACCCACAAGGTGGACCGACGACATCATAAAGGTAGCAGGGAAGCGCTGGACCCAGGCTGCTACCAACCGGTCAACATGGAAAGCATTGGGGGAGGCCTATGTTCAGCAGTGGACGTCCTATGGCTGAGATGATGATGATGATGATGATGATGATGACATATTTAATGATTTTCAATATGCATTTATACTTTTATTATAAACTAGCTGACCCCACGAACTTAATACCGCCTTTCTAACTTTTCTATTTTCTGGCCTATCACCGACCTGGATACACGTTGCCGCCAACACTCTTACCAAAGGTAGTCGGTCAATTTCCTGAAGCATCCAAAAGTTGGCCATTAAGTATCAGTCCTGTCCAAGCCCAGTCCAAAGTAAAAATGCCTCAACGTTGGTACCAATGGTACCTATTTTCTAGATCCAACCGTTGCGTGCAAGTGGCGCGAGTGTCATTTAATTCATCACCAGTCGTCCACGCGTGATGTCGTGAGCAATGTCAACCGCCTCTGTGGTCTAGTGGTAAGACCACTTGCTTCAGACGCAGAGGTCCCGGGTTCGATTCCCAAGGGGGGCAGATTTTTCTGTTCGGTTTGGTTGGTGGTAGGGCTTGTTCTAAGTCCACCTGGCTAGCTACCACCATCTTACCTAAGTCTGTCGCCATAACAACAATGTTAACAGCATTGTTGTGTTCCGGCAGTTAGGGGTAAGATAAAAAAACAAATAAATAAATAAATAAATCTTTGGACAATTTCACACAGATAGCCAGTTCCTCCGTGGTTTGAGGATTCCGGGTGAAGCTCGCTTCCACCTTCGGCCTGATCATCACTTACCATCAGGTGAGATACAAGCCAAGAGCTTCCTCGTTGTGGATAAAAAAAATGTAAATAGGGATTCATTTTTATTTCTATAGATTGAATAATCGTAGGTAGGTATCTAACATGTTTCATAAAACATCATTCTGTATGTAAATCGACGTCACATTTACGTCACAAAGTCACGACAAAGTCTGTGAAAGTTAAAGAAAGATGATGAAACCCAGCCTAAGATTTCAGGTCCTGATGAAAAGCAATATACTGCCACGTGCGACACGATAAACTCCTTATTTTGAAACCGTATGACGTCAAAAGTATCTATTTGTTATTTATATTAACGTAGTTGTATATTTTGCTTATAATTACAATAATTAAAATTCGAATACATAGATAATGCTGTACAGTTCATTACATTATTATGTGACAGAAAGCCTAGAATAAGACTACCTACATAAAGCCTGGTCCGTGAGCACGTAAGTAATTATGTTGCTGTCGTGCTCGCACACTCACTGCGGGCGCCCGTCGCACAGTCGCGACATTACGCGCGAGCGATAGGGATGGGTAGCTTGGGGTCATTGGATGCTGTTTTTTTTAAATAAATATTTTATATCAATAAATGATGTTTTTAAATTAAAAAGGATTTTTCTTCAATTATTACACCTAAAAAAATTAGTGGTCCCAGTCGCCGGAAGAAAATTATTTAATTTCTACGGATCCGGCGACTGGGACCGCGGTCTTAGTTAATTGCGGTCCCAGTCGCCGGAAGCGTCGTGTGACTGGATGGGATTTTTTCCCAACGAGAGTTTCCCAGCGTTATTCGTTTGGGTGACTCGTTGGGAACAAGCGGCCAGGTTTATTATGGCTGTTTTCAGGCCCGATAAAAACCGCCCTTACTCTAAATTGTCTATGTATAAATTAATAATTTTTAGCTGCAGGTGAAATAACCATAAAGTAACTTTGGGTATAATAACTAAAGCCTGGTCCGTGAGCACGTAGAAAAACCCGCACGTAAAAAATCATATGTTACGGTTCACAATTTTTCGACAGTTTACAATCTCACGAGATAGATTGTAATCAAACGATGTTTATAATCTTACGGTGACATATATAAAAGAAAGTCGTGTTAGTTACTACACTTATAACTCAAGAACGGCTGAACCGATTTAGCTGAAAATTGTCAGGGAGGTAGTTTAGAGCCAGGAGAAGGACATAGGATACTTTTTATCCCGTTCGAAATTAAAAAAAAAAGTCTGCTTATTTATGGCGGAACAAAGTTCGCCGGGTCAGCTAGTAGATAATATAACTTATATTATTCAAGCCAAAATCGGTACAGAAAAGAAATAAAATTTACTCGTTCTAGACATGTTTCTGGACACATGCTGTTTTTTTAAAATAAATATTTTATATCAATAAATGATGTTTTTAAATTAAAAAGGATTTTTCTTCAATTATTACACCTAAAAAAATTAGTGGTCCCAGTCGCTGGAGGAAAATTATTTAATTTTAACGGATCCAGCGACTGGGACCGCGGTCCTAGTTAATTGCGGTCCCAGTCGCCGGAAACCTCGTCACACTCTGTTACTCGTTCGGACATTACCTATCTTCCCAAGTTCACACTGAAACCAATGCGTCGCTTCGAACATTACTGTAAATAAATTTCCTTTTAACGAATAATTTCAGGTTCAGTTAATTTCAGAACCAATTTATTAGTACACAATATACAAATGAATTGTAAATTATTTTTGATGAAATAAATACCTTAAACCAGAAATCTGTTTTTCATTTCCTTTTAGGCTCTTAGGGTTTTGTACTCGCCACCCTACTCTGTTAAATAAATAAAATAGAAGGTATTGTATTCAGGCATAACCCAAAAAAGTGTTAGTAACAAAGGTATTAGAAACTATGTTAGTAAATCACACAATAATTACACATATTTAAAGAACGACAATTTTGTGTCTTTAGTAAGATGGATGCGTGTCCAGTGCCTGCATAATGGCACTGTCCACGTCCAACCTCGAGCTTCTAACGAAAATAATCTATGACATTATTTCTGGATACTGTTTTAAATTTGTATGTCTGAAAGGTCTTTAAGTGCGATTATAATAATATTGTTATGTTTCATCCTTTGTTACCTACTACTTTTAAAGCAAATAAATTTATTCTATTCTATTCTTCCCTCTCATAGCTGCCGATGCGATACATCCCAAAATAGGTAAATAATAAGAAAACATTTGAAAAAATTAAATTATTACTAGTACAGCTAGTCCAAACAAAAATAAGATATCGAAAGAAATACACATGGGAGTGTACAAACGGTAAATTAAGAGATGAATAAACATGGGCAACAATGAAAAGTTAAAAAAATACTGTTTAGGTATTGAAGAAACCTTGCATCATGCAAACATATTAGCGTAACATTATATGCATGCAAATTATACCTAATTACCTACATGGTATTACATTGGAAATAGTTCTATAGATATAATTAACTATCACTGTCCCGTATAAAATCTGTCCACTTAAGCCTTCCCTGTACTACCCGCAGTTTTATTAGATGCACTAAAAAATCTTTTAGATTTTCGGGTTATTGATATAGCTCACAAATAATGTAGCATTCTATTGGTAGTAGAATTATCAAAATCGGTTCAGTAGGTCCAGAGATTACCCCCCCACAACCTCATAAACTTTACCTCTTTATGTTACTAGCGACCCGCCCCGACTTCGCACGGGTACTAAGTACACATAAACCTTTCTCTTGAATCACTCTATTTCAAAACTTCCATAGGTCTAAGTAGGTAATTTTAAAAACTGCGGAGTTATCTGAACTTTAATAAAAGTAAAAAAAACATGTACTTAATAGGCCTTAATTTCTTGTAATCGCTCCACTAAAGTAGTAAATCGGACAATCGGGAACTTCAACCACACAGGAACTGGCTATCCTACCTCCAACTGCCGAAACTACTTAATTTTATTATTATATCAGCTATTTATAACTAAATTTCACTGAGCTACTTCCACGGATCGTACCTAATTTTATTCAAAGCATTGGAAGTGTAAAATTAAAATTTTTCACAGTATTGTAAGTGTAGGTACGAGTACAATTAAAATTTTTCACAGTATGGGAAGTGTAAAATTAAAATTTTTCACTTCAAAAAGTTTGAATAAAATTGCATCATCCCTTTCCATCTGGTGAGATGAAGGTTTTCTTTGTGGATAGTTATAACTTATAAAGAGACAATCTTATAACTTATAAGATTGTCTCTACATCTGAACTACGTAATGAAACATAGAGTATTCCCAATATTATTAATTCACTCTAAGACAAAACATGAAAGAAATGTCCGATGTACTACTTTAGTGGAGCGATTACAGGAAATTAAGGCCTATTAAGTATATGTTTTTTTGCAATAATTATTGAAGTTCAGATAACTACGCAGTTTTTAAAATTACTCGTATTTAGAACCTATGGAAGTTCCTTCTTTTATTTAAAATTTGAAGTTTAAAATTTTGTAATGTTTCGCTAAAAGTACTTTTTAAAGTTTCTAGCAAGTTTTGTATCTTGCATCAATGACAGAAAGGTGATTTTTTTTGCATACTTGCAATTTATAGAGATTCTGTAAAAAAAGAAATCTGAGAAAAGTCAACCCGAAAAAAAGATAAATAAGTTTAACGCCCACTAGGTCATTTTCTTAAAAAATACAAAATTGACGATAACGACGAGGGTGATTCGGGAGTCCTAGTGATGCTTTACCTCTGGGCCTCGGCTTCACACTACTTTTTAGGACATCCTGCATGTACGTATACTAATAGCACCCGTGCAAAGCAGGGGCGGGTCCCTAGTCTAGTACTAAAGTGCTCGAAAAGACAAATCCAACGAACCCAAACTCGATAACGGAGGAACCGTTTCGTTTAGGAGTTCCTATGGCCACCTCCTTCCTTACTCCATCATCAGACCAGCTCAATGGTACATTGCATTGTCATCCTACTTACATAAATATACCAAATTTCAGCTCAATCGATTGAGGAGAACTGGTCTTAAATTTTTGTCCCACACTAACAAGCGAAGTAAATATAAAGCTTGTAATTAAGAAACTATTTTCATAATATTCCATTAAATGATGTTGATTCCTACCTAATTTTACAATAGACAACAGGTCTATCATGAAATTAACAACCCATAAAGATTAAGATACTCGGATCAATCAGACGGACAACGTATTGATTGAATGGTTTTCTTTTATCCTCTGAGGGACCCTAAAACATAATTAAATACATTCACCGAATATTAATCAGATGGCATAGAAAACATTCGTATAAATACTAGTGATTAACGAAAATAAGTCAGTGTTTACGAAAAGTGCACAATAAATGCATTGTTCTTAGTCTTGCTTTAAGCAATTTAGACTAGGTGAGTAAAACTTTATCACCAGCTTTTTTTATTTCATGATTGTTCAGAAGCTTTAAGTTAAAAAATAAAAAAAAAGTTCCCGCTGCGTCGACTTTATAATCGTTTTAAAAGGTTTAAAATATTTTTTTAATAACTTTAATAATAGAATTGCCTATGGTGGATGGGGTGGGAAGGGTTAACATTTTCAGAAAGGGTTCTCAAAATTTTAAACAACTTTTACTAGGGGTCTTGGAGACAGCCAGAAAAAGTGCTTTCCACGCCCATAACGTAGAGTTAAACATTTGAAGAAATTTTGTTTATAATATAGTTTTGTTGTATGTATGAATGTTAAATGTATAAATAGTTTCGTTATTATTTACTAGTAGGTATATACAAAATTCGTCGCACTGGGTTTTATTTTTATTTTTGGCTAATTAAACTCATCGTACTTAGTTCAGTGACTTTACACAGATAATAATATGTATCTACGAGTACTACACTTTATTTTATTTTTTTAGAACAAATAAAAGCATTTATTTGCAAACTTCAAAAAACACTCGAGATTAAAATATTTTATAGAGGCAAAGAAAAGATTTGAAGAAGAGACTATTGAGAAAGGCGATTTTTTATTGAGAGATAATTATCGGAAGCGATAACAACTCATCCATATACAAGAAGAAACAAATTCAGGGTCAATAATACAAAAATGTATCTCTTTTTACTTCCGTTAACAATAATATTAGTTTACATTTACTGCTCTTATAAATTAAACTACTGGAAAAGGAGAGGTATTAACCAAGTGGATAATTCAAGCATTATATTTGGAGATGTCAAAAAAGCGATTTTGTTCCGCACCGCGCCGGGCTTCCACTTGGGCGACTTGTACAGAGGCGCCCCCGCCGGCGCACCTTACATTGGATTTTACATTTTCCACAAAGCGTGTCTGCTGTTGAAAGACCCCGAGATAATCAAGAGGATTCTCATAAGTGATTTTGACAAATTCTCTGACCGACACTTCGCTGGAAACCAACAGAAAGATAGCTTTGGACAGCAGAACTTGTTCGGCTTGAAGAATCCGACTTGGAGATACTTGAGGAAGAAAATTTCGCCGTCTTTCTCTCGAGTCAAACTGAGGCAATTGTTCCCGCTGATGATGGAAACCGGTAAAAGCATGATGGATCATCTGGACAAGATCACTGATGCTAAGAAACCGGTAATTATTGACACTCAGGACATCAATTACAAATATACCAGCGATATGATCGCCAACTTCGGCCTAGGTATCAAAACTGATAGTTTCAACTACCCAGATTCAGATTACACCAAATTCCGTAAGTTATTGTTACTGTCATCCATTAATAATGAAATTAATTTAACTTGCGTTTTAATGTATTAATTTATATTTTAATGATTTTAGTTATGGACTTCTTCAAATCATCCAGACGAATGGTAGCATTGATCACAGTATTTTTCATGCCAGAAATTGTAAAATTTACTGGAAACTCATTGCTATTTGATTTGTCGTTCATACGTAAAATATTTTATGAAGTATTAGATTCACGTGAAAAGAGTGGAACAAAGAAAGGAGACTTTATAGATACCATCATTAAGTTGAAGAATGGAGAGCAAAACCCCCTGTACAGTAAGTTCCTCTAGACACTTCACATTCGAATCATAATATTCATAATACACCGCCTACAGGCGGCATCTGTAAATTCGCCACTGCATAAATTCAGAATCAATCAACGTTGTTTATCTTCAATTTATCATCAACTACGTGAACACATTATTATTACTCACATGACTATTGCAGTAATTAGATGAAAATTACTCCTGAAATAGAAATATACTTAGGCTGAGTTGCACCATTTTACGTTAACTCCATACAAAATACATCAGTTACTGTTATAGTTACGGTTAAAATAGGTTGGTGCAACTCAGCCTAAAACTGAGTTACTGCACCATCCATAAAGAACGTCAAAAACATGTCATTACCATACAAATATCGTTATAGTTACGGTTAAAGTGTACTATTCTATAGTGATTTTCAAGGGGATATATCAGATTTTTGTGATCTGCTTTCAGAATTCGAAGGTGAGCATCTCTTATTCCAATCTGGGGCACTCTTCTCTGGTTTTGAGTCAAGTTCCACTGCATCTGCATTCACTCTAATGGAGCTGGCTAAAGCGACCGAAGCCCAAGAAAAAGCAAGAAATGAGATCAAGCAGGCCATCGAGAAACATGGTTTGACTCTGGAAGCTTTAAACGAAATGAAATACTTGGACAAGTGTATTTCTGAAACTGTCAGATTATATCCACCAGTTCCTATCGTAGATCGTGTAGCTCTACAAGATTACGAGGTAAGTTACCACAATCTATGTAAGTTTCTGATTTTGATTTTTTATTGGTCCTTTTATGAAATTTCGATGGACTAACGTAACACTTAGCCATTTGATCAAGTACAAACAATCTATCTATAAGATATCAATAATGAACTTATTAATTTTAGATTCCCGAAACGGGTTTCGTAATCAAGAAAGGAACCCCAGTGTTCGTGTCCCNAATCAAGAAAGGAACCCCAGTCTTCGTGTCTCTGTTCGGCTTGCAAAGGGATCCAAAACTCTTCGAGGACCCGGAGACGTTTAGGCCGGAAAGGTTCGACAGCGACAAAACCATAACTGACGGTTACATGCCCTTTGGAGAGGGTCCTAGGAAATGTATTGGTAAGTCCTTTGGTTAAAAAATAGACAATATTAGTATTATCTGAAAGAGGTCTCCTCTTAACGTAACCATCTAAATTCGTCATTTCAACTACTTTCAAATTTACTTATGTGGTTTGAGGTTTCCATTAGAAAGCGGATACTTAAATATAATTATAATCTAACTGCATTTTCTTACTACGTTCATGAAAGATGTTACTGATCGTCAAGAGTTAGGTTATGCACAAAGCATTTTCTCCGCATAAAAAAAGATTAACAATTTGACCTTCTTTACATAAAGATATTTTATGTAGTAACAATACTAAACGACCATGTTTTTTTGCAGCTGTGCAAGTAAGCCAGCTGCACGTCAAGCTGGTGCTTTCCATGATCCTGTCCAAATACCAAGTGCGTCAAGTCGAGTCAGCGAACTACAAACTGGACCACCGGTCATCTTTCACTGCTGCAGCGACCGGGATTAATCTCGAATACATAAAATTAACATAAGTAATTTGTACTGACCCGTGGCTATGTAAATTATTTTTTGATCGTTTATTTTATTTTAATAAAGCTTGTTCTGTTATATTGTCTCATTATTTTATCTTAAAGAAAAGCTAAGCCAATATAGCAAAAAAATATTCATACGTTGGTTTTTACCTTAGTAAGTATAAGTAAATAGGTACAGTCAAGTCAATGTTCCATGTTCCAAAATA
Organism: Ostrinia furnacalis; assembly: GCF_004193835.3. NCBI lineage: Eukaryota > Metazoa > Arthropoda > Insecta > Lepidoptera > Crambidae > Ostrinia > Ostrinia furnacalis. Next base: position 393,295 of record NW_021135728.1, on the reverse strand, counting down.
TTGTTTTAACGATCATATATCTATTTCAATACAAACTCAAACATCAATAAAATATTATGTAGGTAGGTCATCAATCATACATGTATGTAAACTGATCAATAACATCAAAGGAAGCATTANAAGAAAAAAAAAAAAAAAAAAAAAAAAATTAAAAGAAATTAGTACCATTAGTTTTCCGCAACATGGCGAGGGTTTTTATGTTCCTGGTCAGGCTATACAAGTAGGTTTAGGTACAAACAAAAAAAAACCTAATCAAAACAGCTTTTGTTTAAAATCCTTTATTTAGATCTCTACATTTGACATTGAAACTTACGATGACATAAACATCGACCAACGTAAAAAAAATACAAAACTGAATTTTTTGGTGTAAAATGCTTAAAAGTAATTTTCAGCCTTTACTTAGTGTGATCACAATCAACGGTACGTTACAAGCGATGATGTCTGACTATACGAACGCATATTTTTTGTCTTTCAAAAAGCTATTTTACCTCTAGAAATAGCCGTTTGATGTGTTGTCGAACAACAAACTGCTGGAGTCATCCGTGATCCTCGCTCATAGCGAAACCTTCTCTAGCTGTTGAATGCAACACTGTAATACAGGGCTTCTCAAACTTTCGGCTCCACGAACCCCTGTTAAAGTTTCCAGGTGACAGCGAACCCCTTAAAACTACCTAATTAAAACCCTCTCCCCAAAAAAAAGAAATAAAATTGTCTATTGAAAAAAATAAGGTTTTAATTTCAATAAAATGAAGGGTAACAAGCACTGTTAGTCCAGTAGAATTAGCTTTTAAATCGGAAATAATTCCTACAAAAGANGTATTTCGGACATGAGTATATGGCGAAGCTTCCCGAACGCTGCCCATCCGAGTTGGATTCGACGATTGACCTCTTTCTCGAAGTTGGACCTACCTAACTGGACTGTTTGTCCCAGGTATACATAATTGTCGACAACTTCGAGTGTAGAGTCTCCAACCTTCAGAGGAGTGGGTGCAACACGGACATTAGACATGATTTTTGTCTTGTCCATGTTCATTCTGAGGCCCACTTGTTGAGAGGCTCTACTGAGGCCATCGAGCATTGTGCCTAGATCCTCCAAGGTCTCAGCCATGACATGACTACGATATCGTCCGCGAATCGAAGGTGGGTGATGTACTCGCCGTTGATATTTATGCCAAATCCGTTCCAGTCCAGAAGCTTGAAGACATCTTCCAGGGCGGTGGTAAACAGTTTTGGAGATATGACGTCTCCCTGTCTTACCCCTCGCTGCAACTGGATAGGTTTCGAATCCCGATCCTGGAGGCGGACCGACATTGTGGCGTTTTTGTACAAATCCCTCAACACTTCGATATATCGATAGTCAATTTGACACCTTTGGAGAGACTGTAGCACTGCCCAGGTCTCGACCGAATCGAAGGCTTTCTCATAATAGATATCTATGTATTACTATTAAAATTGATAGCACGTAATATGATTCCGTTCATTCCAAACCATTTTGTGCCATTACATAAAATACAATACATGCAGAAATGTATTCAATTATTCATATTAAAATGTGAACTAAACGTCGCATAAATCATCTTCTGTATCAAATAAAATTAATTTGATAAATTATGTATGAACAATAATGTACTGATTACCTCTAAAAGTTATAATCGTGACAATAACCATCAAAATTCCATTATCAACTTAACGTTTTTCTGTGTAAGTTCTAAAAATCAACTACTAATGTTACAAATTCCCTCTGATCCAGTCGTTGTGTCAGTAAATCAAAACAAAATTATGTTTAAAATGAAAATTCTAAAAGAACCTAGGGATGCANTCCTTTTAGGAGTAGGTAATTTTGATAATTTTAAGTCTGGCACTATTACGTACATTTTGTCGCGAACCCCCTACCGTCGAGTGGCTAACCCCTAGGGGTTCGCGTACCCCACTTGAGAAACCCTGGTGTAAGACTGGTGTATACATCGCTACTGCTTAATTGTTTCTCGAGGTACGACGGTCTTGCAAGGCTTGCAGGGGGGAATGTAGCAGTATTTGGAGTCGTGCAGGAAGTACTCGTCGCCCACAGCGTAGCACCGACCCAGATTCAGCATGTCCTCCAGGTCGACCCTATGAGAAGCAAAATCTCACGAAAAACGCAAACCTTAGACCTTACCTACTTCAGGACATAATATTATATTATAATTTAATATTTTATACAGAGTCAGCATTTAGAAGACGAGCAGAAGTACTGTGGTGTCAGAAATTCTATGTAGAGTTAAACTAACTACGAAAATGACAAAATGCACCATAAAATATTGCTCAATAACCTACACCTTGTTTTAGTATGTTATAAAATTGACCCGAAAAGCTTACGCGCTACTATTTGTGATAGCTTTGTGAAAGCTTGAAAGTTTTAAAAGCTCGCTATTCTACGCTAGAAACTAAGCTTAGGCGGAGACCACCAACTTTTAGTTGGCCGATAGTTGGGACGGGCTGTTAATCAGTATGGAGATGTATGAAAGTGCACACACTACACCGATTTGTTATCGGCTGATTCTTCATACAAATTAGAATCGTGCCCAACTATCGGCCAACTAAAAGTGGGTGGTCTGCGCCTAGTCTAAAAGCTTAACTTACTTGCTGCACTCCAGTAGTTCCTTCTCGAACTCATTAAGGTTGGGGATGGCGTACTCCACGATGCCACCTTTGCCGACAGTGACGGGGGTGGCGCAGACCTTCATATTGTAGCACTTTTCGGGCTCCGCTTGTTCTACCAGCGCGCTGTCTATGAAGGAAGGCTTCTCGAAGAGACCTAGAAGTGATTGATTGGAGAGAAAACAAGCAAGCAAGATAACTGTTATTACATATTAGGCTAGTTATCCAAAAAAGAAACATCAAACGTAGCTAGGGCTAAGTATATTGTCGTTTAATATTATAAATACTGAAGTAACTCTGTCTGTTACTTTTTCACGCTTATACCACTGAATCGATTTAAATGAAAGGTAGAGATAGTTCGAAAGCCAAGGAAAAACATAACATAGTAGTAATCTCAGTTTCAGAAAGATCATCTATGACAGACCAAAATTCATGCTGGTGAAGCCACTGTAAAAATCATATCGCTAAGTGATATAAAAAAAAAGTTATTGAAAGCTGAAATCATTAAAATGCTGACAGGATTAGCAGTATCTAAAACCAGCGATCGTAGAAATATGTATTATCTAGTATCTATCAAATGGAAATATTCTAACCAGTTGTTATTTTTTATGTTGTAGACTAACATTTCTACATTACCTACAACTTTACATTAGTAACAATAATTCAAGGCTTTTGCCTCGATCGATACCTCCCCATAATACTATTTACCTTGCATGATATTGACAACGAATCGAGCTGAGGAAAAACCAATGGAAAGATGGCCTTGTTCGTTGTTGCTTTTCACTTTACAAATAATGTCGTCTGCCTCCCGCACGAGTCTAGTCAGGCAGTCTACTTGTGTCTGGAAAAAAATAAAATCTGCTACAAGGTCTATTGTAGTCATTTATTTTACCAATTACAATTAACAAACTATTTACAAATAAGCTTTTAACTCACAGCGTCTTTAGGGATAAGTCTGTGAGTTGACGATCACAGTACGCACAGTCTCTTTAACTTAGCTGTGGGAAATTCCCAGCCTTCCCAGCCGAGAACACCGGCACCCTGGTACATCTACCAGTGCCGCAGACGACGGGCGTGGTGCTACCGCTGGGGTCGGTGCCGGTGATGGAGCTGCTGTGAGTCGAGTCAGATACCTGGACTTCTTTGGACTTACTTGTGGATAGTTCCCAGTCTTCCCGTGCCACATAACATGCCATATCTAATTACTTAAGTGCGAGTTGGCGGTCTCAGTGTGTAGTGTCCCTTGCACCTTATCATCATCATCATCATCTCATAGGCCTCCCCCAATGCTTTCCAGGTTGCCCGGTTGTTAGCGGCCTGCGTCCAGCGCCTTCCAGCTACCTTTGTGATGTCGTCGGTCCACCTTGTGGATGGACGTCCCATGCTGCCCTTGCACTTACTTGTGGGAAATTCCCAGCCTTCCTAGCCGAGAACACCGGCACCCTGGTACATCTACCAGTGCCGCAGACGACGGGCGTGGTGCTACCGCTGGGGTCGGTGCCGGTGATGGAGCAGAACAGCTGGTTGGCGCGCATCGAGTTGATTGCGTTCACGCCCAGCACCCGCCGCTTGTCGTACACATCGTATAACTTCAAAGTCTACGGAATATAAGCGGTCTAAAGAATGAGATTAAGAGTTGCAACTGTTGTCATCTTCTTTTGAAGGAGAAGACCATAAAATACAGGGTGATTTTGTTATTATCAGTATCCGATTTTTAGGAGCGACTCGGAATCAGTAGGTAACTTAATCGATTTAGGAAATAATTTGGATACTGATAATAAAATCACCTGTATAATATGTAGGTATTATGTTGATCTAGTGCTCTTTCACTTCGCTAAATTAAGTCAATGAATAAATCAGTAAAAAAGACAATGTTACACTGGGTTTACATTTTCTTTAAATGTAATGGACGTTCATTGACCAATTTTAGTGTCAAACACAAGAAATAATTAAGATAAGCCTTTTTTTTTAAATTGTACGACCAATTTTTAAGTAAATAGAGACGCATTTTTGTCTCATCATTTACTTAAATAAACCAAAAGCCTGCTACTAACGTGAGCACACAGCGCGAAGTTGCAGTCGACCGGCGGCGTCTGCACAGCAATGATCGCTTGCGGGCAGAAGCTCGCGCACGCCACGGACACCGTTCGCACGTGCTGCATATTCTTGAAGAACACCACGCGGTCTGGCGTATTGCAGCATGGCGGCATCACGTGGCAGCCGCCGCAGATCAGCACCACGTCTGAATCCTGTTGCCAGGGTTGAATTCAGCCACTGGACGTCCACTGCTGAACATAGGCCTCCCCGAATAATTTTCAGATTAGTTAAGCTTCAACCACACCAACCCGTGCAGGTCGCCATCGCCGGCGCGAACATAAGCCAATGACAGGTCGCGCGACCCATGACAGATCGCGCCGTGATCGCGCTGGCGATGGCGTTGGTGTGGTTGAAGCTTAAGGGCTATATTTCACCGGGACACCAAGGCGGCGCAACCAGTCGCCGGCTACCAACAAAATGTATACAGCTCTATAGAGAGTTACTCACCTGGTGTCCGTTTGGTTGCGCAAAGCTGTATACATTTTGTTGGTAGCGGCGACTGGTTGCGCCGCCATGGTGTCCCGGTGAAATATAGCCCTAAAAGCGGCCCGCAACCAGCGGGTTGCACCTTCTTGCAATCTTTAGAAGATCGTTCACCTTGTGGGTGGATGTCCAACCCTGCGCTTGCCGGTACATGGCGTCCTTTCCCGGACGTAACTTAAAAATATGTAGTTACCTACCTAGGAACAAACAAGTGTTTACACCAGAACTGCTGCTAGTGCTATTGCAGTTCTCAGGGCTACTTCTCGTATTGTTTCGAAACGTTTTGCAGAGAACTAAGTATATAAGTAAACATGACGTAAAGGCGTCGTAAATGGCCATCAACCCCCAACCAAGGGAGTACAGGTAGACAGAGATATGTACTGAAGCACAGAATAAGTAATAGTACAGGTACAGAAGGATTACTCCGCNATACATTTTGTTGGTAGCGGCGACTGGTTGCGCCGCCGTGGTGTCCCGGTGAAATATAGCCCTAAAAGCGGCCCGCAACCAGCGGGTTGCACCTTCTTGCAATCTTTATAAGATCGTTCACCTTGTGGGTGGACGTCCAACCCTGCGCTTGCCGGTACATGACGCCCTTTCCCGAACGTAACTTAAAAGTACCTAGGAACAAACAAGTGTTTACACCAGAACTGCTGCTAGTGCTATTGCAGTTCTCAGAGCTACTTCTCGTATTGTTTTGAAACGTTTTGCAGAGAACTATATGTATAAGTAAACATGACGTAAAGGCGTCGTAAATGGCCATCAACCCCCAACCAAGGGAGTACAGGTAGACAGAGATCTGTACTGAAGATTTTTTAATTACTTACTTAAGAACTCTACTTACTTCCTATAGCTGCATCGCGATATGGAGACCGGTGGCTAAAATTAGCAGCCACTACGACTAGCGTTGTTATTATAAATAACGTGAAAAAATCAAACTGCCTAAGTCGGGAATCGAACCCACGACCTTTCGCTTGCCGGGCAACTGCTCTTCCATCTGAACTACTTAACACTGGATAAACCCGTCGAAATTTTCAGAATACGCTGTTGCGGCCGCGTTTCGATTCCCACATTAGGCAGTTCGATTTTTTCAAGTTAGATATTTTGTAATTTAGTTTGAGAAGCGACTCTAATCGCTAAGAAATTTTAATAGCGTTAATACCCGATTTGCACCAGACGTTCTATAAAAGCTCAACGACATACATAGAGTGCGTCCTTCAGAAACATCCTGCCCTGGTAGGCCTCAACCTCGGTGCTGGTGTCGATGTGTGCCAGGTCGTTGGCGACGCCGATGACGCCGCGCCCCGGCTCGTCGTACATGGCGAGAAGCTTCACCACCTTCTGCTGCTTGAGGAACAGAGACGCTATGCGGCCCACGTCGCTACCGGCGCCTATTACTGCCACCTGCATCGAAACAGGAGCCTTAGTTGCATCATCTTAACTCTAACCGTAACTGTAACCAGTGTTTTTGTATAGAGTTTGACATACATTTAACGTACTTGTTATAGTTCAACGCAGGGTATGTTCTGGACCACTAGACATAATAAATACCACCTTTTCAGACCCAGAAGTCTCGGCTTCGATTCTCAGTTGGGGCAATTTTTCACTGCAGACCCACGATACCCCTGGTGGTATCGTGGGTCTAGTTAAAGAACTACACTTCAGACCCACGATACCCCTGGGAGTAAAGTTGACAAACGAGGACCGGCGCGGGCGCGGCGGGCGGGAGGGGGGGACGCACAGTGCACACGGCTAGTGCACAGTGTTGTGGAATACCTCTATGAATTCTAAATTGATTTCATTGAACATGAGACGACACAAGAGTGGTGTTGTCCAGTATGTAACCTTCATTAAATCTTCCTGCGTGCAGTTTTCTAAATAATATCTCTTCATCATCTCAGCCATAGGACGTCCACTGCTGAACATAGCCCTCCCCCAATGATTTCCATGTTGCCCGGTTGGTAGCGGCCTGTCATACCAGGCCGGCCATGCCATTGCATCTAAATATTATACCTAGGTACAGTTGTTTTGACCTGATCATAATGATGATGAATCTACAAACCTTCTGGGGTGGAAACCGTGGCACGGGACAGTACCGCTCACACATGCGGTCGATCTGATCCATAGCGTTGGTGGTCACGAAGTTCTGGTACTTGGCGACCGCCACCAGACTCGGGTTGAAGCCCACCAGGAAACTCTTCAAGTGTCGATACATCTTCGGTTCACTTTAAATTTACGTGCATTATTTAATTTGTCTATTTTTATTTATTTTTAAATATTTTTTGGATTGGAGATGTTTGTGTTTTATTTTGACATGTCATATGACAGACAAGTTTGCGGACTATCTCGGCGCTCTTATAGATGACCCACGCTGAACTGTCCCACCAAACTCAATGACAGGGGGGCGCTACCATCGTTCAACTATATGGTTTCCAACGTGGCAAAAATCGGAACCAGCGATCCGGTATGGACGGTGGCGCCCCACTGTCAATGTCATGCATAGGACAGTTCAGTATTTTGGAACTATACCTACTGAGCTAACGAGCCCAGACAAGTTTCTTCTTCTCCTGCTTTTTTTGATAGCTATGACGTGGGTTTTGAAAACCTCGATTTCGCCAATGTCACGTGACAAAAGTTGATGAATGGATGGAAGGTTTGTGGATGAGACTCATTCACAAAATAAGAGATTCAAGATTGTAAAGCTTTTTGTACAGGAAACTAGAAGTTACAGAGAATGCGGTCATTTAGTCTTATCTGATATTTTTTCCCATGTTTTGAATCTAGTCTGACTAAATAGGTATAAAAAAATTCATACATTAAAAAATCAGGCTATAAAATGCAATAAAACAACATATTGAACAGACATCAAATTTAATAGATATAAGTTTCACCTATAATGTGTGTAACATTCATATTGATTAATAATTATATTGTCTACCCATATACAGGCATACTGTTTATGTATAGATACAACACGGAGGAATTAAAATGACTAGAACTATTAGAGAGTGCAAGCCGCCTAGACAATACGCCGCAACGCACTCGTAAGTACGTATTCGCTCAGCCGACGACAAAAAATTTAATGGTACTTAGTATTATATAACAGAATAACTACAAAAGACCCAATGTTTACTTATTATCGGAAATTCAATCTAGTTTATAAACATATTCGCTTTTGACGTCGACTGTACACATACATTTCTCGATGTATTTTTGTAAACTGGTTATAACTGATACACAATAAATTGCTGCCTGACATATTACAATAACACTTTAATTCGGAATCACATTATTCCAATGGCGAAAGTGCATGTTGTTATAATTTGGCAACACTTAACATTATGGCAAACCATAGACTTCCACTTAAAACAAACATAACAAGATGGTGGCAAATAGATTTTTACACTTTCTATAGCAACATCGTTACCGTCGTATTCCGAAGCCTTGATAAGACAAACATAATTAAAAAAATAATCTGGCACACTATTTTGTTTACAAAGTTAATTAAATAAAACAGATCTTTGCTTAGATTCAATAAGTGCGATTAAATCTAGGTAGATATAAACTACTTTAAAAAAATAACAACAACTTATGTTAATAGGTAATAATGACCACGTTCACAGAACATCATCAAAACATTTTATTCTTAATCATCAAGTGTTGAAATGCCCACATGTTTTTATAGTTTCAGTCACAATTTGATGCTGAATTTCAGGCTCAAATAAAATAAATCAATAATTAAAAAATACCATTGAGACTAATCAAATACCTCCTAAAAATGCATAGACGAAAAATACTAATTTCTGTTTTATATTTTACAAAATACATAGAATATTTTAAAGAAACATTTTGTAAATATATAGACAAATTATTTTATCTATTTTTCACTGTTAGACTTGATAAAAAATATTTAAATTAATCACAGTTATATAAAAGTATATTTTTATCTAATAAGTGCAATAAGCTAAAGAAAATAGAAGAATAAAATTGGCTAATCAGATCTAAATCACGCTTTTATTTAAGAAACAGTAAAGTATTCAACTCAATATCTCAAAACTCCACTGGATAGAATGTTTCTTCATGACTGTTTCATATTTTGCTTGGACGAATAAACCACTGGACGCGTAACGAGTGACGTTTTCGTCTTTACCCCGCTAGCACTTACCAAGGCTAAATTAGCCATGGTAAATGTTGTCAGGTTGTCACTTTGTCAGTGTGAAGCGAGCTCTCGAAGAGTAAAAATATCACGAAAAATGGGTAAATGCGCTGTACTTTATTGCAAAAATTATTCCAGTCACACAAGAAATGTTTCTTATCACGCGTAAGTACATNTCGTGTCCAGTGGTTTATTCGTCCAAGATATTTTGCCATAATTACTAAATTATTTTTTCTGTATTTCTTCACAGGCGGCAATCACTTATTTCCAGTATCACAACAAAAATAAGTCAATTTAAAGATATGGCAATTGTGACCTTCCAACAAAACCTAAATTTTTTTCACTCGACAACAACTTATATGAAAATTGATTTCCACAAAAAACTACAGCCACGATATGGAAATAGGTACATTCCTGTCTTTCAACAAAACCCGGATTTTAAGACTAACTCAAGTATCTAAAACAGTTAGGATCAGCGACATAGACAATCTATCGTCGTAAGAACTTATTTAAGAACCTGTCGAATACGTATAAACGTGTTGGCTACGCGGCTCGTCCCCTAAATGTCCGGTTCCTAAACCGGACGGCCGGACGCTAGCCGGTTACCCGGTCGTACGGAGCCCGCGTCCGGGATACCGTTCCGACTGCAGCCCGGCTCTCGCTAGCTACTCGCGGTAACTCACAACCCGTCGCATGCGACGCTTAAACTACATCATAAGAAATGTGCCGATCACTCGAATGGGCCCCGCTTGCTAATGTCGGTCTCAACTTGGCACTTATTATAGCGTTCTATAGCTGCGATAGATTATAGAAAAATAAATTGGTGATTGCTGCTTTTGAAAATATAATATGGAAATAACTTCAAATCCTTAAAATAGTTAAACGATTCTTACTCCCTGTGAGGCCAAACTGAATCGTGGCAGTTCTAATTCTAGGCAATGACGGGAGACCACATCACAAGCGGGGTTGGATACCTATCTTAGAAACTAGCTAGGAATACTTAATTACGAGGGTAGATACGCGAAAATAATTAAAGTAATTCAGAATATCAATTAAGGCAACAGTTAATCAAAAGTAAACACAGAAAACTAGTGACAAAAAATATATAAAATATAAAAGCAGTTCATGCAAGTCTTATAACAGTATCAAAACTTAGGAATTTATCTATTTGTGATACAGACAGCAAACTAATTTGTGTTACTTAATCATGTAAAGTTTTCTAAAATCCCACAACATTTCAATAACAGTGTAAAATATAGAAAAAATATGATACACATGGATAGAATAAAATTTACAAAGCATTAAAGCATAAAGGCTCAACAAGAGTAGATTCATTAGAAAATATTAAATGTATTAAGATATTTCAACAATAAATTTTTCATTAAATATATCGTATCTACATAATATACAATACAAAATAAATGACAGATGTATCTCCATTCTGATATTGAAGTATACGTGGTTTTTAAATTTAAAAATATGACTAATATTTCATCTTTTGCAACGTCCAAAAGATTTGTATCGATAAAAATATAGTTTTATGAAAAACTAATTTATATTTAGACATATCAGAACAGAGACGGATACCCAAACTTGAAAGAGATATAAGATAGTTCGACCTAAACTAATTGCCTGGCCCTCCATTGCAATTCGAGTGACGAGCTTGACACATTTCCATATAAGCCCGCCACCCAAAGGCCTTGGGCGTTCGCGGCCGAAACGAATAGATAGATGGCATGTAAATAGACCCTTGCTTCCTACAAAAGTCGTTATACTCAAGAAAATTCTCTTCGAATTCTCTCAAGGAACGCGAGCCATACGAGCGAAGCTGCAGTGGGATCGTGCACTACATCGAAGAATTAATCCTTACGCCTAGTTGTCCGAATGCAACAACTGTTCAAAGAAATGCGTCGCATAAAGAATTGACGGGCAGAAAGCGTGAATGATGTGAATTTACGACACGTTTTGATTTTTTGTGAAGGCAGATCTCATTCGTATCGAAATTTGTGTAGCAGATGGTGACTTCTTCCATAAATCACCAAAATATTTCTGATATTTTGGTCTATTCCACTTTGATCACCTGGATTTGATCACCCAGGTGATCAAAGTGGACTCCGGGCGACACTTTGGTGTCCTTTGATCGCCCATGGATAAGAAATTCACTTTAATCACCCAGGTGATCAAGGCGACACTTTGGTGTCCTTTGATCAACCATGGATAAGTAGTCCACTTTGATCACATAGGTGATCTTATATCTATAGGTGATCGCCTGGAGTCCACTTGGTTCACCTGGGTGATCAAAACCAGGTGATCAAAGTGGAATAGACCGATATTTTCAGTGATTTATTTTACAGCACGCTTTCTGTCAAACAAGGCCTTTATGCTTACGTAACGTGTACTTACTTGTAATCGAATATGAAGACCATATCGTTAGATGCACACTAACTAGTTTCAATACATTTTCGTGCAAGAACCACTATAGCACAAAAATAGTTCGGTGCGATCTCTTGAGTGTGTATTAGAACTTCATCAGTGTCTTAGTATTTTACTTTAATATTATGGCCATCTCTATATCTGATTGATTAACATGCATTACTTTACTTGGACCTACAGCTACGTTATTATAATATTATGTAGTTTCCATTACAATTTTTAAGAAGGATATTTATTGGGGCAATACTGGGGCAAAATGTTCAAATAACCTGTACTCTAGGTATTTCTTATTTTAAAACACAGTGTAAAATTAAACCTAACGAAGCCGATACTAAAAGTTCTTGTTATTGCGAAATTGGCTTCATATACAGATTGTGTAGATTCTGGCTTCGATTAGATATTTTTACACACTAAATAATCTTCAGTTTCTTACAACACACGCGTGCATTTTTCTGTCACTATTCTGTGATTCGGTGATATTGATCTCATCGCAACACACTACAGAACCGAACAAAGAATACGCTTAGGCCTCCCTTTGATTCGATTCAAAAGTTTCATGCTTCATTAAGGCGGGTTTAGGCTTGATTTCCTCCTACGCTGACGTCGATCGCATACATCGGTCGAGCGTACGAATAAACACAATGTTCTATGAAGCATCGCACTGCAACGCTGTCGTCAGCGGCAGATGATTACATAGAACTAGTGTGTAATCGTGCGCACCGCTGACGTCGGTCACCGATGTCAGCCTAAAAGGAAATCAAGCCTAAAACCAGCCTAAATGCCGAGACATGCAATAAAGGCGGTTTTACACTGTAGACCTAAAGGATGTAGCATATTATACTTCATACACGTTATTTTACTCAAGGCAAGAAGGCGATGTGTGACCACATACCGTAATTCTACACGTCAACACAGATTAACTATCTAACATACATACTAACGGAATTTGTGCCACGAGACGAGGGCTTGGCCATATAAAATACGGACTACGAGATTATAAATGTACTATAGTATTCTATATTAGTACATTTGCTGCGGTTACAATTTGCAAATATGCGATTTTTTATGATGGCAAGAATCCAGTATGTAGTTTCTTTCAGACTAGCGAGTAAATGTTTAATTAACAACCCGCCCTTCAGCAAATGAACAATAAACCTCCCTCGTGTAAATCAGTAATAAGTTAAATTGCGTACATAATGACTTTAAGCTCATTGGGTAATGTCGAGTGATGTTAACAATCTAATATAGCATTCAAACCACATTCGATATAATATCGATAATCACTTCTAGAAGCACGCTCCACTACGAGTATAATATATTGATTAAGGCTTTGATTCAAACCTAATTATTTACGAAGTAACATCAAAGTTCAAACATCGACACACTCCCGAGTACAAAACCGCGAGTGGGCTCAGCCCAACCAAAGCACTTGGGATTCACGGACTTAGCAGTATCACCTACGCGTAACTTTAATCGTAACACCTTTTAGTATGGTAGTCTAATGGTTCGAAGGCAATAAATACATTTTTATTTATTATTATTTTTTAGTATAGTTTAGATAGATCGACAAATACAAATAGGAGATAGAAAAAGCTTCCCTGTTTCACTTTTACATTTTTTACTTGGAATCGTTTGCGATTAGTTAATTCTGCTCGTAAACATACACATGTTATATACAGTTTTTGAAACTCCGCCTCTACCATTATAATCATATTAATCATATACTTAGGGTTACAACTTATGTTCATAAAACATTACTTATTAATGTAAATTAAGGATTTTAGAACCGGAATGCATAAATTTCAAAATGCCTGGATTTCCACAGTCAATTAACCAATCGTAAACCATCCATCCAGTCGTATTTCCTCTATGTCCAAAATAGTAAACACAATTTTGTATTACACTACCTATTTACTACCCCTACGGAGAGAACTGCTAAATCGACAAATTATGGCACTTATAACAATAGAAATGCAAAAAACAATACATGCCTACATTAAGTTATATTTTTGAAGGATCCTTACAAGATGCTCAAATGATGATAATATAATGTAATGCTCTAAAGTTTACCTACCGTTTGCAACTATGTGTCACTAAGTACTAAGTTCTTGTATATCGGTACGGAAAACACATAAGTCGTATAGAAGCGATAGCCGAGTCATAAGATATTATTGCACTGTTTTGTTGTTAGATAAATTCATTTTAGATAGTTTTTCGCGTTTGAGTTGTTCGTCGTACGTGTACGTTCCAATGATGGTTTTCGCGTATGAAAGATCCGCTAGATGGCGGGACGTGAATGTGGGGTCTGACTGCTGCGTGATTGGTGGATTTTGACATATCTGTCAATGTTATGTCAAAAATAAGCAGTCAAATGCTATCTGGCGGATTTTTCATACGCGAAAACTCATTGATTACAAATAAAGGAAAAAAAACTAATTAACCATTAGATCTCATTATATTACGTTGTAGTATTTTAAATAGCAGGTTAATTAACTGCCAGCAAATAAACATGCACAGTAACTATTATCACTGAAATAACATTGAACACGGTACCATTTTTTGTCTTGTGTAAACAGTTCATTCAATTTAATTATTTCTTATCTTTTGCATAGAAACAAACCATTTAAATACTGTTAAATACGTCAATCAAATAGGCAAGACAATTTTTATACAGTGCGGATATTTGGCTTTTGACGTTACACAATTTACACATTAATTAAAATTGGCACCGCTTGATTGCAATATTCTCTTCTGTTATTTTCACAGCAGCACAGCGACAGCACATCAGACTACATTATTGTTCCAAAATAGCACTTATTAATACTACACAAGATGTCACATTTGTTTATAGATCGTTTCATCCACGAAGACGCGCCCCACCATTATTCGCTAATGTTTGAGTGTTATCGGTACACGCTAAATCATCCATGAGTGCACACGCACACTACAATAATGACGCTCGGATTGTTCGGATCAAACTCCCCGCACCCCGCGCTTCCCTCGACCAAAAATTGGTGGGGCGCGTCTTCGTGGACGAAACAAACTATACCTTGATATGCTGCCGTCCGCACTATGAACTATTCTTCCCAGCATCTCGACGCACAAACTTAAGGCACATACAGTTAGTTAGTAAGGTGTTATCATTGCGAAAAACTATCAACATGAACTCTCAGATCTTAATTTCTATCAAATAAATTACATTATAAGAACGTTATTGCAATTTCGTTATCAGATAGAGACGGATCTTATTGTAATTTCTAGTTTAGTAGCATTATTAATTATTGCCGAAACTTACTTTAATTTGAACTTACTCGAAAACCACATAGTGCGATGAATTCTTAAAAAAAACACATGACTGTGAGTTTGTGCTATGACAAGAAACCCGATTTATTTAATTTTAAAATTACTCTATCATGGATTATAAAGCATAATAATTCATACAAAACCTAACGAAAGCTGCATGGAGAAAAGAAATATTGTTATTATTCATTACAAGGGTTTAAATACAATATTATTATTTCACCGATAAGTACTTTGAGCCTAGAAATCGAAAGCACCATTATGAATGTAACAGGTTCGTTAATACAGCAGATAACTACGATTTATTTAGTTAAAAATTGAGATAAATTATAAGCCACTCGTAGACAAATAAGACATGAAATTAATAAATTAAAAGGACGCAAATTACTGATTAAACTCTATTTGGCAGTGAATTGGAAGAATTAAGATCCTATTTACGAAGATCTACGTTATATTTAAAAGAAGTCGAGAGGCACTGAGAAGCGATCCGGCCCGCCGCGGTGAAGGCAGGCTTCAGGTCTAACTTCGGTAAGGTAATTATTGCTATTACAAATCGCAACACTAAAGAACCGTAAACGAGGACTAAGTGCTATCATTCTATCAACTAACGGGCGTTATATTTTATTACAATCATTCAACCTCCGTTACAGATACAGCCGCGAGTCGTCTATCAAACGATCTAAAACTACATTTTGATTCGACACCCGATCCTTACTCTAGAAATAACGCCGGCCAATTTAAACGATACATCTTTGTGCAAATAACCTGGAATGTTAATCTACAACCTACCGTTACTGACATTTGTTAGTTTATTATTTAACAATCCAATCGAGCTAATTAAAAAAACCACTACACGAGTATACAATAAATATTTAAAACTCCACACGTACATACATACATATTTGCATTTAATGAGATAAATATAGAATAATATTACAAAATCCACGCCGATTTAAACGACACCTATCAGTGTGCCACACGTTACATTATTAGACAACTATTTATCACATAACAAAGTATCAATAGGGCGAACGATGATCGGTAAAATCTAACATTACAGAAATAATAGGTAAAACTGCATCAAATGTTCACTAACCAGAAAAGATTTCGGAAACATCATAAGAATAGATCCTCAATTTGAGTTCGGTAGTCGCTACGTTCCTACAAAGGTACGCGTATCGAAAACCATTACGTAGCGGTTTAGATATGTATAGATTCGACGCAGACGTAGCACGAAAGGGTCGAGGTCCGGGTGTGATCAACACAGATTACGTTTAAGATGATTACAGGCACTTCTAATAACATGGATAGATCTTTTTCGGTATAGCAGGACTTGCGTTCGGCCGGAGGTTACGGGACCAACTGACGAGGAGTGTGGTGTCGCTAAGATCAATGTTCCCATTTAATAACCGCGGCAAGTGTAGGTACACCTCGATCAATAAGTGACCCAATGGTCACGCACGTCTTGTCCTGGCAACTAAACAGGCCACTGAATTGTGCCGGGAAGGTTGGGTAACTCACTCCGGTGCCGGGAAGCGCTTGCGTCTAGTTCTGCGCTGATCAGGTGACCTCGGGTTCCGAGAGGGACCGAGGAGGGGCGGGACGGGCGGCCCGCGTGCCTTAAAATCAAAATTATCTTTATTTTTTAAAAGAAATAGAACTGCATTCAAAGATTTCCAAAAATTTGCATGCCACACCCGGGATTCGAACCTGTTAAAAATTACACCCTGTATTTTTTTTCGATCGTTAGGGTTAAGTTTAAATGATAATAATATAAGGATGAAATATCTCTAACAAACTTGATAAATCAAATGAAAGGAAAACCTTGAAATCTTAAATTATTTTAATTATGTACAGAAAATTGTATGGTATGGTAATGAAATTTGGAAAAAAAAACGAAAATCTGAGAATGCAGTTCTCTTTCTTTTAAAAAATAAAGGAATGTTTTCTTTCAGTAAAATTTTCTATCTACAGTATTAAGAGTACTTTCCCTCCAGGTGGCATTACAAAATTCCACCTTGTATATTTTATGTATATCTTTCCTTGACCAGTCCCCGAAGGCAGCACCTGTTCAGACATGGCGTGTGAACCAGCCATCGCTTGACTCACCTTAGGCGATAATATCACAGTTTCCAGCGGGCGTGCGCACTTGCCTAGCCCTCGGGCGCGCCGCCGCAAACGCGCTCAAGCTCCACCAGCTCCTGTGGAGATGAGCTTGCTTTAGTTTAGTCTAAATAAATCAATTTCGAACTCCTCCTATGTTCTTCTGATTAATTTCGTTGCGGGTCCAATGACAGTTTAACTTTCCCCCGAGACAAACTTGACCTTCATTGGTTGGGTTATTGTGGCGGTCAAACTGTAGATCCTGGCTACACAGGAGTTGCAGTGGTGGGAACGAGAGGTGGGAATTGTCCCGTTAGTCTAAATAACAACAGCAAATCCTACTAATATTATAAAGGCGAAAGTTTGGATGTCATGATGTCTGGATGTTTGTTACTCTTTCACGCAAAAACTACAGAACGGATTTTGTTGAAACTTTACAGTATTATTGTTTATAACACAGATTAACAAATAGGCTATAATTTATGACGATATGTGACAAATAAATTTCAATAAATAAATAAGACGTGTCTAAAAAGTGCCATTTATCGTCATTGGTTAAAATCTACAGCGCTGGGCAAACTACTGTTTTTGATGTTCGTAAATATTCATGCGGGGGAAGCCGTGAAACGCCATCTATCAACATAATATCTAACAGGGGTAAAACGAGGTCCACGCGTACGAAGTCGCGGGCGGCCGCTAGTAAAATTATATGTCAAGAATTCATGCCGAAGCCGGAGACCGGGATCGATACTTTACTTAGGTCTCTGTCGGCTGTCTCAGTTTGGCTCGTGGGTGTGAAAATTGCTAGCTTAATTCCCGTTTTCACCATCAATCCCTAATTTTTAAGTGACTCCTATGAAAACAAAATTAGGGATTGATGGTGAAAACGGGCATAATTCAACCAGATTATGACAAAAGTTATGATTCCGTGATTTAGGGATACGTTAAATTGTCTCCTGTCTCGTACGATTGTCTCCCATCTTTTGTCCCAACTTTTCAACTTTCACAAATGGGGGACAATGGAAATACACCAGACGCATTATAATAATGGGTTGTTTGACATCAGTTTTACAGACGATAAGAGATTTTTATATTGAAAGCGGACGTCACTGCAGTACCGATACACTAAAGTTGTGACAGTCGTTACAACCGTCACGATAGGTGGAAGTGTAGTATAGATGACCTAAACTGAACTGTCCCATCAAACTCATTGACAAGGGGACGCCACCATCGTTCAACTATACATAGTTTCCAACATGGCAAAAATCAGAACCAGCGATCCGGTATTGATGGTGGCGCCCCGCTGTCTATGTAAAGCAGGGTACTCATCTAGCCGTGTAGCATGTAATGTATCAGATACTGTATCAGTGAGTACATAGGCACGAGCCCGCTGCTCGCTGCTCGCGCGTGGTTCGCAGGGAGATCGTAGCGACCCGCCGACTGGCGGTATCACTGCGAGCACAAAGGCGGCTCGCAGTAGGATTCAGGAGCTCGCAGCCAGATACGCGATGACCGTGGACGAGCCGTACTCACTTGAAGGTTGGTTACGTTACATGCTACGTTACGTGCTACATGGCAGGTGAGTACTCTGCCTCACGGATAGAACAGAGTATATTGGATGTGTATTATACACCAGTAAATTTTAATCACCGTAAAAAAAATCTGGGTAATGAGTTATTGATACTGATCCCATTTGTGCAAAAAAAGAGTAAAATAAAGTGACTCAAAATATCCTCCTAAAATTGGTAATTTATTGACACACGCGTCGCTAGCACTATTTAAGTACGATAATGTAACACTTATTAAAATTAAAAATGGTCTAAGTTAACTAAGTATGTAATAATAACACTGGAAGCGTGGTCGAGGCGTGAGCGAGACAGACAGATCGATGCAACGTGCGAGCGCGTATGACTACCCTAGCGAGCAGCGGAGTGACCCAGCTGTGACGTGTAAAATACGGACTAACGAAAATTTAATAAAAAAATTAACTTCATGAAAACCATTTCTTTTTCTTTTGCTTTCAATATTCCACACGTTTCTACATAACCTGTTAAATTTTTTTCGGTGATAAAAATTTTGTGGTGTATAGTGTACCTGGTCGCGGTGGCGCTGCAGCAGCGCGCGGAGGCGCTCGTGCGTGCGCGCCAGCTGCTCGCGGCGGCGCGCGTACGCCTGCTCCAGCCGCGAGCATTCGGCCACGCCGCGCTCCACCGACTGGAACGCGAACGAATTCATCATCATCATCATCTCAGCCATAGCCTCCTAAGAACCAGACTTGAAATAACATGGTAGTCGTTAAAACCCACTGTACAAAATTATGGACAAATTAATTTATAGCTGTCAGACCCAGAGACTTTCTTCTAGCTTGAGGCCGCCGCATGCAAAACGGCATGTTTCTTCGTTCGTCACAGCTGGTTTTGACAGTTTTTTGGTTGGCGGCATTGATGCCATAGGCAATATAGACTAATCAAGTCATTTTGAGTGAAACTAGTCGCGGGAATATTTGAAAAAACAATAGAAATCTCTACAGAATATGTACAAAAAATTTGCACAGAGGTATTTTATTTTGTGCAAAATTTTGTACGTGGGGTCTTAGAAGGATATGACGTCCACTGCTGAACATATGCCTCTCCCAATGCTTTCCATGTTGCCCGGTTGGTAGCGGCCTGCGTCCAGCGCCTTCCTGCTACCTTTATGCGGCCGATGGGGCAGTAAGGTTCTGGAGTGGAGGCCACGTACCGGAAAACGCAGCGTGGGACGTCCACCCACAAGGTGGACCGACGACATCATAAAGGTTACCTTTTTGTAACGAATTATATTGCACAAATTACTAATAGTCCCGTTAGCCCTTCGTGTTAAGCTAAATAAGCTTGTGTTACGAGTGGGCTCACCACAATAGTGGAGCGGCGGTGGGATATTGGGGTGGGTAGGATATTCCCGTGGATGTCTTAAGACCCGGTTTCTACCAAGAAGAAGCAGAAAAATGTTCTGAATAACCAATTAGATGTGGAATTGTGTAAAGCAATCGTACGTAATCATTTGACACTTCATAACGTACGATTATTCTGTCAAACGCTTTGTTTTGCTGACTTTATCGTATCGTTATAAACTGTCAAATGGTTACGATTGCTTTACACAATTCCACCTCTGTTTTCATTCAGATTGAATGAAATTGACAGAATTTAATCTGATTGGTTTTTTCCTTCACTCCGCTCCGCCTTGGTGGAAACCGCGCCTAAGAGGCTACAGAGGGCCACAGTAGACATGCATTAGCATTATGCTAAAATTATTAAGCATCGGCGATCGGCGATTTTGCGACAATATTAACGCCGCGGTTTCGCGACTTCATGTGTTCGGACGCGGTATCGGAATCGCGCGTTTTAGCGACTGCTATTGAGCTTCCATAAAACAACTCTGTCGCTTAGGATTTTAAGTGTGCGGTGTGAAATGTGTGGTCGCTGAAGTATTTTCAAAAAAAATAATGTTAATGAAAATATCTCACCAATGGTTGACTTTTGCCTAGTGATATACATAAAGATTGGTTGGTTGCAAATGACCTGTGCTATACCTTACAAGAATTCACTCAGTAAATAACTATCGCCTTACCTGAGAATGTATTTCTCTCTTTATCCTTAATATTTCATCCTTGTCTCTATTGGTCTTTTTCGCTAACGCTTTGACATCCTCCTTCCGTGAATTTGCTAGTCGGTTTAAAATTTCCTTCTTTTCAACTTCCAGTAGATCCTGAAACATTAATCAAAGATTTAATTTTTTTTTAAATGATTATAATAGAATCGAAAAAACAATAAAGAAAAAGTTGTATTCTTAATATTTTGTTGTGATATTGTTTAGAGTAGTGATGGTATAGTGCGTAGCTGGTGGTACAGTGATACATGTGATGTTCATAGCGTGTTATGCTGTTTGTATGGCGTCTATTTATGATGATGTATCGTGTGTTACTGATAATGTAGCGTATGTGCTCACTAAAGCGTGTCTCCCTAAAGATGCATTGCGTTTTATTTATGATGTAGATTATGATGTAGATGTAGATTCTAGTGATGTAGCGTGTGTCACTGGTGATGTAGCGTGTGTCACTGGTGATGTAGCGTGTGTCACTGGTGATGTAGCGTGTGTCACTGGTATTGTAGCGTGTACCACTAGTGATGTAGAGTGTGTTACTGATGATGTAGCGTGTGTTGCTAATGATGTAGCGTGTGTTGTGTAAGGTCACTGACCGTAAGCGCCTTCATCTGGTGATGCTGGTCGGACCGTAGCTGCTTCTCGAGCGCGGCGAAGATGGTATGGTGGTAACGCAAGCGTAACTCGCGCTCTACGCTACCTTCCGTCACGGTTCCAGCGCCGGTCGGCTCCTCGCTCGTACTGGCTTCTGTGCTACTATAGCTGTGTAACAAAACAGACGGTAAGTCCAATACTTAAGGTTCTAAATCCTGTGAAGTGCTAACGAAAATAACATGCCTAGTCACACGCTGTTAAAATGCTTTACAAATGGCACTTGGCCTCCGTGCTATAGTTATAGACAAAAAACAGATGGTAAGTCCACAATTTCAGTAATGTCGAAGTCCTATGGAATGCTAACAAAAAACATGCCTAGTCACACGCTGTCAAATTGCAAAAGAATTAAGTCTGGTTAAAGTCACACAGTCGTTAGTCGTACAACACGCCACACCTGTAGAAGTTATGTATCAAGAACGAAAAAATAAGGCACCAAGTATTACCTATCACTGGACAGGAGAAACTTTCTGAAAGAAAAAAGAAGAAATCCTAAACTTACGAGTGCGCTTACTCTCTTTCGTTATCGTCGTGAGGACACTTGAGTGGTGACTTGAGAATCAACTTACATATTCTTAGAAGAGAGCTTCTTGACTAGTTTGTTGCTGACGTAGAATTTAGCTGAGACTGGCCGTTTTTCCTTGTCTTGCTTCCGCCGTAGCGCGTCTAGCTTGCGTGAGAGTTCCGCGCGCTTCTTTCGAACTAATTCGCTCGAAAGAAGCGCTTCGAGCGTTTCAGCTAGCGACTCGTCTGAGCCGCCGTTGGATTTGTTATCTGATTGGTCTGGGAAATAATAAAGTTGATATAGGATTATTAATTTTTTTCTAGGCACTTTATTACATCTAAAAAGTGATTAGTTTTCGTATATTAATTAAAATGTTTCAGATTTAATAGGACCCGTCTACAAATAAGCATCAGTGGTTGGAACTAAAACCTTACAACTTTTCTGATCTCAGATATTTTAAATTTTACTCGTACGCGCATATTATCCAGGTTAAGTACATATTACCCAGGTTGAGTGCAAAAGTAAAAAAAAAAAATGTCATTTCACGCAAAGCGGACAGCGATCATCATCATTTAATCAATCTTTAATCAAGGAAAGTTCAATACCTTGTGCTTCCTTGTCTGCAGGCGGCACGGATGCGAGCGCCTCGCATTCGATCAGTTTCTTGGTCTCCGCCATGATGAGAGACGACTTGCTCGGACTGCCATCTGTCGTGCTCTCTTGTTTGATCTGATAAAAATAATTGACAAATGATTCCAAACTCAAGTCAAACATCACTAATCTAGCTCGGTGAGCAAGCCAGCTGGTACTACAAGAATGAGCCTTCTGTCTACTGCAGGAGGGTTTAAAATCGTCACTCACAGGGTGCGCCACAATGTGCGGAGCCCACAGAGCATGGAATCGCCACTCCATGCTCTGTGGCGGAGCTTCAGGACGCGGCGGTTGCGCGGGCGGCGGCGCATCGGTGCCTTCAACGGCCAGTTGGTGCTACAATAATGAACCTTCTATCTACTACAGTAGAGTGCAGTCGTCACTCAATGGGTGCACCACATTAGGCACGTGTCGGCAGAGTGGTGCTACAATATTAAACCTTCTGTCTACTGCAGTAAGGTGTACAATCGTGACTCACAGGGTGCGTCACAATGTGCGGAGCTTCAGGCCGCGGCGGCTGCGCTACAATAATGAGCCTTCTGTCTACTGCAGTAAGGTGTACAATCGTCACTCACATGGTGCGTTACAATGTGCGGAGCCTCGGGCCGCGGCGGCTGCGCGGGCAGCTACGCGTCAATGCCCTCGGTAAACCGACTAACTGGTGCTATAATAATGAGCCTTATGTCTACTATAATAGAGTGCAGTCGTCACCTCACACATTGGGCACGTGGCGGCAGAGTGGTGCTACAATATTAAACCTTATGTCTACTGCAGTAAGGTATACAATCGTGACTCACAGGGTGCGTCACAATGTGCGGAGCTTCAGGCCGCGGCGGCTGCGCGGGCGGCGGCGCGTCGGTGCCTTCAGTGAGCACGGCCAGCTGGTGCTACAATAATGATCCTTATGTCCACTGCAGTAAGGTGTACGTACAATCGTCACTCACAGGGTGCTACAATATGCAGGCGCTCAGGCCGCGGCGGCTGCGCTACAATAATGAGCCTTCTGTCTACTGCAGTAAGGTGTACAATCGTGACTCACAGGGTGCGTCACAATGTGCGGAGCTTCAGGCCGCGGCGGCTGCGCGGGCGGCGGCGCGTCGGTGCCTTCAGTAAGCACAGCCAGTTGGTGCTCGCGTTTGTCCAACTCGCTCTGGTACTTGATGGGGTTGGCCAACGCCTCCGCCAACTCAGAAAGCCGGTCGGGAACGTAGTCCTGCAGGAAGAAAAAAATATTAATATCACTTTTATACTGGAAAAATATAAATCGGACACGAAATGATATGGAGTTCAGACTTAATACTGTGTTCTATCATACTATGTTGTGTTAATTGTATTTTTATTGTTTGTTCTCTGTAGCTGTGCCTTATATTGCCACATGGACGTTGAAGAGTTTATGAGCAGATTCGTCTTTCCATTAGTCAACTTCGGCTGCAGTAGCAGTAACTACACACTTTGAATACCACCAATAGGCAATAGCAGCAAGCTAGCCTGCAGTGGCAGACCTATCGCGGTGTGCAAGTTGACGTGGAGTTCTTAAACATAGACTACTTGTTCTCATCAGCCAACTGACGGCTGCAGCGACAGGATATGACGGTGCGCTGCGTTATCGCAACTGCCGCGTAACTTTTCAAGACAGAGAGGAGAGGGGTAGCAGAGGAGAGACGCAGTTGTGACGCAGCTGTAACGCAGAGCTCGTGTGGCACCCAATGTCATTATAATCATTATAGCATCTCTCTAAGCGCGTACCTTGAAGCAGCAGGCTAGTCGGCAGCGGCAGACCCAGCTCGGTGCGCAGATTGACGTGGCGTTATTGACACACGGGCGTTGCCGCAACGCCAACGCTCGTGTAGCATTTCTCTACCTCTCTCTCACCTTGACAACCACCAGCAGCAGCAGGCTGGTCGGCAGCGGCAGACCCACCTCGGCGCGCAAGTTGACGTGGCGTTATTGAGCAGAGACTACATGTTCTTACCAGCCAACTGACGGCTCCAGTGCCAGTAAGGCCGGCAATACACGGACCGCTTGAAGCATTCAGGGTCGACAGCTTCAAGCTGCGACTGCACAGTGAACTGCAGAGTTCTATGGACGCACATACACGAACCGCTCGAGCAGTTGCAACTGATTCGGGCGGTCGACAGCACGGTGAATTTTCATCGTGCGGTCAAGCAGTCGCCAGCCATACACTGACAGCTCTCGCGCAATTACCTCCGCCCACTTTCTTCATTCCACGGCGCGCGCGCTAGTGATTTGTTGAGCAGTTATCACTGGCAGCTTCAAGCTGTTGACTCTTGACTGCAAGAGCGGTCCGTGTATGTTGATCACTGACTAACTGCTCGAGCTGTCCGTGTATGGCGGGCCTAAGAGAGATGCCAGTTGATACATGGACGTTGCCGTTGCGCGTGTAGCATTTCTCTACCTCTCTCCTGCTCTCTCTCACCTTGACCACCACCAGAAGCAGCAAGCTAGCCGGCAGCGGTAGACCCAGCTCTGTCCGCAGGTTGACGTGGCGGTATCCGGGGCACAGCCCCACCACGGGCAGCACGCGGTGCCCCACCAGCCGCCCGCTCTCCTCGTGAGCCGCGATCCGCAGCATCGCCAGCTCCGGGAGCACCACCTGGGAAGAACCAGCAGCAGACCCATTAATCTCCCCGAGTAGGCATCGAAAACAAAACACGGATTTGATCCACAAGGGATTCACGAGCGAGTAGGCTGGTTTTAGAGTCACGCTGACCGTCAGCGCTGACAGCCGAAATGTATGAAGCGTCGGCGCCGAGCAATCAGCGTCACTCAGGAACGTTCCCTTCAATTAAATACATATTGATCTGTCACTCAGCGCCGACGATCAGCGTGCGGTCAGCGCGAATCTAAAACACGCCGAGTGTGTGAAGTTCGCGCGCGTATTCATCACCCATTGAAAAAAAATTCGCTATTTAAAGAAGATAAAATACGCGTGCGGTCAGCTAGGTGGCGACACAGTTGCTTCTTGTAGTATCAGGCCTATCGCATCGTCACAATACGGATCGTTCGTTTCAGCCAAATGACGTCCACTGCTGGACAAAGGCCTCCCCCAAGGTTTTCCACAATGAACGGTCCTGCGCTGCCCGCATCCAGGCTCTTCCCGCGACCTTTACCAGATCGTCGGTCCACCTAGTAGGAGGCCTGCCCACGCTACGTCTTCCAGTACGGATCACTGACTATGTAATCGAAACGGTGCTCATATCTAAGACACCATATTGTTGACGACATTGAATTGACATTTTTAAATACCTACGCGAAGAAAACTTTCTGCACGAAGTACATATTTTATGAGTACCAAACTCATTATCAAGATAAAATCGAAAATATTTTCACACCCGAAATCGAATACAGGCACAGTTAAACCATGTGATGTTTCATTATTCTATTATTAATTAGTCTAATTAATAGTTAATACGCTGCCCTTGTAATCCTTGCCATACATCACTACCATGTCTGAGTCAATAATATAATATATACTCTCATATGGATCATGGCAGAAACAGTCAGGTTTTTAGTGGGTGTAGGGGCTACCCACCTTCTGGTAGGAAGAACCCCACATAACCCACTAGCTGCCCCCGCAGCTGGTNTCTACTATAGTAGAGTGCAGTCGTCACCTCACACATTGGGCACGTGGCGGCAGAGTGGTGCTACAATATTAAACCTTCTGTATACCGCAGTAAGGTGTACAATCGTCACTCACAGGGTGCGTCACAATGTGCGGAGCTTCGGGACGCGGCGGCTGCGCGGGCGGCGACGCGTCAATACCCTTGGTAAGCAGACTAACTGGTGCTATAATAATGAGCCTTCTGTCTACTATAGTAGAGTGCAGTCGTCACCTCACACATTGGGCACGTGGCGGCAGAGTGGTGTTACAATATTAAACCTTCTGTCCACTGCAGTAAGGTGTACAATCGTCACTCACAGGATGCGTCACAATGTGCGGAGCTTCAGGCCGCGGCGGCTGCGCGGGCGGCGGCGCGTCGGTGTCTTCAGTGAGCACAGCCAGCTGGTGCTACAATAATGATCCTTATGTCCACTGCAGTAAGGTGTACAATCGTCACTCACAGGGTGCGTCACAATGTGCGGAGCTTCAGGCCGCGGCGGCCGCACGTTAGTGCCCTCGGCGTACAAGTCAGCCGGTGCTACAATAATGAACCTTCTATCTACTACAGTAGAGTGTACAGTCGTCACTCACGGGGTGCTACAATATGCAGGTCGCGGCGGCTGCGCAGGCGGCGGCGCTACAATAATGAGCCTTTTGTTTACTTGAGTAGGGTGTAAAGTTGTCACTCACAGGGTGCGTCACAATGTGCGGAGCTTCAGGCCGCGGCGGCTGCGCGGGCGGCGGCGCGTCGGTGCCTTCAGTAAGCACAGCCAGTTGGTGCTCGCGTTTGTCCAACTCGCTCTGGTACTTGATGGGGTTGGCCAGCGCCTCCGCCAACTCAGAAAGCCGGTCGGGAACGTAGTCCTGCAGGAAGAAAAAAATATTAATATCACTTTTATACTGGAAAAATATAAATCGGACACGAAATGATATGGAGTTCAGACTTAATACTGTGCTATATTGTTGTGTTAATTGTATTGTTATTGTTTGTTCTCTGTAGCTGTGCCTTATATAAATAATTATATAAATTCGGAATAAAATCGATAGCAGAGATTGAAGAGTTTATGAGCAGATTCGTCTTTCCATTAGTCAACTTCGGCTGCAGAAGCAGTAACTACGTACCTTGACCACCACCAGTAGCAGCAAGCTAGCCGGCAGCGGCAGACCCAGCTCGGCGCGCAGATTGACGTGGCGTTATTGAGCAGAGACTACATATTCTTACCAGCCAACTGACGGCTCCAGTGCCAGTAAGCCCGGCAATACACGGACCGCTTGAAGCATTCAGGGTCGACAGCTTCAAGCTGCCACTGCACAGTGAACTGCAGAGTTCTATGGACGCACATACACGAACCGCTCGAGCAGTTGCAACTGATTCGGGCGGTCGACAGCACGGTGAATTTTCATCGTGCGGTCAAGCAGTCGCCAGTCATACACTGACTGCTCGAGCTGTCGACAGCTCTCGCGCAGTTACCTCCACCCACTTTCTTCATTCCACGGCGCGCGCGCTTGTGATTTGTTGAGCAGTTAATAACAACTGCTCGAGCAGTTATCACTGGCTGCTTCAAGCTGTTGACTCTTGACTGCAAGAGCGGTCCGTGTATGTTGATCACTGACTAACTGCTCGAGCTGTCCGTGTATGGCGGGCCTAAGAGAGAGAGCCAGTTGCCACATGGACGTTGACGTTGCGCGTGTAGCATCTCTCTACCTCTCTCCTCCTCTCTCTTAACTTGACCACCACCAGCAGCAGCAGGCTAACGGGACTATTCCCACATCTCGTTCCCGCCGCTGCAACTCTTGTGTAGCAAGGATCTACAGCTTGACCGCCAATAAAAACACAACCAGTGAAGGTCATGTTTGTCCCGGGGGAAAGTGAAACTGTCATTGGACCCGCAACGAAATTAATCAGAAGAACATAGGAGGAGTTCGAAGTTAAGGTTCGACTTCCCTCCATTTTTATTCTCCCTATACTCCCGCGGCATTAAGCGGTTACCTTGACAACGACCAGAAGCAGCAGGCTAGCCGGCAGCGGTAGACCCAGCTCTGTCCGCAGGTTGACGTGGCGGTAGCCGGGGCACAGCCCCACCACGGGCAGCACGCGGTGCCCCACCAGCCGCCCGCTCTCCTCGTGAGCCGCGATCCGCAGCATCGCCAGCTCCGGCAGCACCACCTGGGAAAAACCACCATAAGAGCATTAGCACCATTAATCTCCCCGAGTAGGCATCGAAAACAAAACACGGATTTGATCCACAAGGGATCACGAGCAAGCAGTGAGTGACGTTCAAAAAATACGCGTGTGGTGCGCTAGATGGCGACCTAGTAGCTTCTTGTAGTAGTCAGGCATCGGCACAGTACCGATCACTGACGTATGTAAACGAAACGGTGTGCTCTTATATTATTTCTCTCTCTTTAGATATTCCCCTAAATATTTCTGATCACATAAAAATACATATCCTTTGATTAATTATGTATAGCCTGACCAGGAACNATGTTTTTCATACTAGATTTGCTGTTTGGGCGCAAGTTTTGTAAGAAATTGCAACAAAATAATGACATTGTATGTGTAAACAAACAATACCATCCATTAAAGGCTCCAGACATCAGTATGCAGCAGAATCAGCGCAATAAAAAAATAGCGCAATATTTTGTTGCAATTTCTTACAAAACTTGCGCGCAAAAAGGAAATCTAGTATGAAAATAATTAAACTTCTAATGCTCGTAACTCAGTTCAGACTGAGTTTAGAGGTATACATGTCATAGTAAGTTTGGTTTATTACACTATTTTGTAATCAAAAAACAAAGTATGGTCGATGGCCGCGCGAAAAAAAAAAGACGCCACCTTCCATACAAAATCTGGCATTGCCATTTCGATTTTTGTTCGAATTGTAATTGAAAAAAGTAGTCTAAAAGCAGCGCGTCTTACACGACTCGCCAAGTTGTTCCTTGTGACGCTCGCAATATGGACTAGTTTGGGATGCACTAGTCTTAGCACTAGTACTCACTCTCGGCACTCTCGAAGGAGCTAAAGTGCACGGGCTGCACGTAGTTAACGAGCGCAGATATTTCTGCGCCCGTGTGCGTCTTCCGAGGCTCGCCAAGTTGGTCCTTATGACGCTCGCAATATAGACTAGTTTAGGATGCACTAATCTTAGCACTGGTACTCACTCTCGGCACTCTCGAAGGAGCTAAAGTGCACGGGCTGCACGTAGTTAACGAGCTCACCAATTGTTCCTTATGACGCTCGCAATATGGACTAGTTTGGGATGCACTAGTCTTAGCACTGGTACTCACTCTCGGCACTCTCGAAGGAGCTAAAGTGCACGGGCTGCACGTAGTTAACTAGCGCGGATATCTCAGCGCCCGCGTGCGTCTCGGTTGGCTGACGAATTGTTCCTTATGACGCTCGCAATATGGACTAGTTTGGGACGCACTAGTCGTAGCACTGGTACTCACTCTCGGCACTCTCGAAGGAGCTAAAGTGCACGGGCTGCACGTAGTTCACGAGCGCGGATATCTCTGCGACCGCGTGCGTCTCGGTTGGCTGACGAATTGTTCCTTATGACGCTCGCAATATGGACTAGTTTGGGATGCACTAGTCTTAGCACTGGTACTCACTCTCGGCACTCTCAAAGGAGCTAAAATGCACGGGCTGCACTTAGTTAGCGAGCTCACCAATTGTTCCTTATGACGCTCGCAATATGGACTAGTTTGGGATGCACTAGTCGTAGCACTGATACTCACTCTCGGCGCTCTCGAAGGAGCTAAAGTGCACGGGCTGCACATAGTTCACGAGCGCGGATATCTCTGCGCCCGCGTGCGTCTCCCGAGGCTCGCCAAGTTGGTCCTTATGACGCACTAGTCTTAGCACTGGTACTCACTCTCGGCACTCTCAAAGGAGCTAAAATGCACGGGCTGCACATAGTTCACGAGCGCGGATATCTCAGCGCCCGCATGCGTCTCGCTTGGCTTTGTTCCTTATGACGCTCGCAATATGGACTAGTTTGGGATGCACTAGTCTTAGCACTGGTACTCACTCTCGGCACTCTCGAAGGAGCTAAAGTGCACGGGCTGCACGTAGTTCACGAGCGCGGATATCTCTGCGCCCGCATGCGTCTCGCTCGGCTTTGTTCCTTATGACGCTTGCAATATGGACTAGTTTGGGATGCACTAGTCTTAGCACTGGTACTCACTCTCGGCACTCTCGAAGGAGCTAAAGTGCACGGGCTGCACGTAGTTAACGAGCGCTGATATCTCAGCGCCCGCGTGCGTCTCCCGTGGTTCATCTGCTTCCCCTCCCCCCGCTTCCTCCTCCCCCGACGAACTGTCCGAGTCGGACGACGACGAGGAATCCTTGGAGCCTTGTCGCGCCAACTGTATACAAAAAGAACGATTACCAGTTTCTACTTTTCTTTGTTTTACTATGTTGCTTTTGTTCGCGTTTTTTGGGATATGTCCAGAATAAAACTAGCCAAGTGCGAGTCAGACTCGCGCACCGAGGGTTCCGTTAAAACTTGTAGGTGCTGTACAAAAAAAGGACCATAGGACCTTTTGAAAAATGGTGCAGCAGTGTCAGACAGATGTAATTTTTTAATGAATAGGCTATGTTGATCAGTAAAACATGTTCGTGAGCAAATAAATATTTGATTTAATATGACCGCAAGGGCTACTGCAGATGTATTTTATGAGATGAATTAAACTAGATTGCTTTCAATCTAGACAAAATATATTTCATCATAGCTTTCTTGGTAAACAAAGAGATCAGACTGATATAAGTTTTCTGTTTTGGATTACTTTCAAGTAGGTTAAACCAGGCCTGTTCATCTCCGCGAGTTTAAATCGAAAACAAAACAAGCACGATGGCACCCTACAGGATTACCATTCGAAAAGGCCTCACATACGAGCGAGCATTGACTCACGCACGCGTATGCTTGTGTATGATGGAAAAAAATAAAGAAAATGGTGTACTAAATATTAACTGCCTAAATATTAATAAAAACACAGAATGTACTTTTTATAAGTTGTCTGAAAATACTGAGAGGTAAATAAGTGGTTAATATTATTCATGATAATTCATGCTTAATCATGTATTTCCTCCGCCATTTTTTCTGCAGATTGGCACCTCACGTCACATCATTTTACCCAAGTCAGCCCTATGACTTCAGCGCAGTACCGATCACTGACGTTTGTCAACAAAATGGTGCTTGACTCTTGAGACAAGCTAAATTACACCATATTGTTAATGATATTGAGCATACATTTTTTTAAATACCTTCGCGAAGTAAACCTTCTGTACGTAGTACTTATTATTATTCTGTGGTTAAACTACATTAGTTAGAGAAGACACCTACCGTCCCATGCGATATCTCTCCATTGCCTTGAGGCGGTTCTGGTTGGGGCTCGCTTTCTTCCGACGCGATGGAGTCTTCCTTTTTATGATGGTGGTGGTGTTTTTTCTTATTCTTGATAATGATCTTGTTCCGAAGTAGCGATGGTGGTGGTAGTTCCCCTCCTATGAAAAAGAATTACAGTTTATTCAAACATGGTGTCCACTTAATTGTAAACTAGTACTTATTTCGATACGAAACAGGACCGGTCGTTGTGGAAGTCCTCGGGCAAAACCTTTGTCCAGCAGTGGAGGTCATTTGGCTGAAACAAACGAACCTATTTCATAAGCCATAATGACGATCTTAGAAATGTTAAAAATAGTTAAATAATACTCTAAGGCCTAATTCACACGAGAGCTTTTTTAACGTCCGTTAAAAAAGCGTTCAAATAGAACATAATATGCATACCCAAGCCTATTTCCAACGCTCTGCGTTGAAAATGCAACACTGCTCGATAAAAAAGCGTCGCGTTTTAAAAGCGCCGACGTGTGAACACGTACTTGGGTATGCATATGTTCTATTTGAACGCTTTTTTAACGGACGTTAAAAAAGCTCTCGTGTGAATTAGGCCT